>NC_080785.1:58027022-58327022 GCF_028018385.1 Neofelis nebulosa
CAACTTTCATTTAAATAATTGTCTTGGAGATGTCTTCAATTAGTTGTATTTGTTTAATTTGATTGCTTAAGTAAATCTGGTTATAATTTTATCCATATTGTGATTCATGAGTCATTCTCAAAATAATCCTCTTTATTGATTTGAAGTCATTAAAATCTTTGACCAAAAAGATTGAAAAAAAAAGTCAATCAGGATGGATTCCATTGATAATCAAGTTACTACACTGACAGATCACTGAGATTATTCAGATTGAGTCTGCCTGCACACTACCTACATGTGGATGACATCACATAGCAATAAAGAAACATCTCTGGCCAAGAGGAGTGATATAAACCTAATGAGTCTTATGAGAGTATCAGGAGAACCAAGAAACAAAGGGTACAGTCATGGCCATGGAGCCCACATGAAATATTAAAGGATTACTTGAATAAAATAAAAGGGACAAGAAGGCTAGATTCTGAGATTATTCCTGATGTTATCGCACTATTTACTGAATTTCATCCCAAGCTACCATGACAAAATATATCAGCTAATGAATGGAAAAAGGAAGACTATGAACAGATGCCTCTATTCACTGTCATATCCGAATAGTATCCCACAGTTTCTATGACACTTAACCACAGCAAATTTGGACTTAATGGTATACTTAAACACCTACAGCAAGAACTAGCTAAAGAGTTAAAAATGAACTTAAAGGTAAAAAGGAGGCATAGTAGTCTATTGGAAAGAGAATAAAGAATGCAATTAGTTGGATAATTTATACTATCAATATTTTTAAGCCTTAACATAAGGTTATAGATACAATGAGAAAACATTTCAAACTATGTATGTAAAGGTACATATCAAGATGAAGTTTCAATAACATTGAAAACAAGTTTTCTCAGTGCTTTATGTGTAGTTTCCTAACACAATGTCCACTGTTCAGACATTAATTTTTATAAAGAAGGCTTAGTTCATTCTACATGCCAAAAATCTTGTTTCCTTGCCCCTGTTTTTCAAATAAGCTTAAACTTGATAGTTATACTTGGTAAGTCCTCCTGTTTTACTGTCCTTGATCTTTAGTTTTCTTCCTACTCATGTGTTTTTAAAATTTTCTCTTCTTTAATTTACATGTTTTTAAACTGCTTTTCCTTAAATTTTTGTTGTTGTTGTTTAGTAAAGCGATTTGTACTACACTCTTTTCCAAATGTCAATTTTCTGCTAAGAAGACCTGCTTCACATCATGTAGCAGTGGTGTGCTGGCAAATGTTTAACAGAAATAGCTGTAATTTGTAGCATTTGCTGAATTCCATGGTGAAAATATTCCCACCAAGGCCTATTTCAAGATACCAGTGTGATGTCACTGAACTCAGGATTGAGTAGAGATACACACACAATTAGCTCTCACAAGCCACTGAAAGCCAGCTCTAACATATCACTGATAGACTATTATTTTGTTTATTGATAACCAGGGAAAACTCTTCCTGATGATTATCTCCTTAATGATTTTTTTTTCTTGTATAAGAGTATGCTTCTTGAAAAATCATACACAGTTCTGTCATTATTTTACCCCCCAGCATGGGGCTTATTAGTTCAATTCTTCCATATTTTCCACAGAAATTCCAGTTCCTTATCTTATTCCATTCTACTGATCCAGCCTCATTATTTACTTTTATTCCACTCAAAGTAGCCTCTCCAGTGCCCAAAACAAACAAACCCAAAACAGAACCACCCACAATTCTAAGAAGTCTTAACGTCTTTATCTATGTATTTTTACTACAAGAGATAAATCCTTTCCTTTGGTTTTAGCTTGCCAAAATCTCATTTTTATTCAAGTCCAAGAAAGGTTAATATCTATTATAATATCTATTAAAATATTTCTCCATCCTCATAGTTAAAAACAAAGGGTCCTATATTATATTCCCAAAGTATTTTGTTTATATTGCTTTTACTTTTATTTGTATTAGAAGTTTTGGAAATAAAATATATGTCCAATAAAAGACTAATGAATGAAAGGGCAGATAAATGAATGCCATAACATGTTTGTTTCACCACTGAAAAGAAATGCTTTCTCTCTTTTATTGGTAATCAGAACCCTCTGAAGTATCTAGGTTTCCAGCTCACATTCCTTTTAACACCTTCTGAAAAGCCTAAAGACAAACAATATGTGAGATGTACACAATGGAGTTTTGAATTATCCAGATAACTTCTCCTTTATTTGGCATTTGCTAAAAAAGATAAACAAACAAAAAAATCCACCTATCACTTTGGCTCCATTTCTCATAAGCCTTGTAAATACAAGAAATGCAACATATCTACAATGGAAAGTATCTTCAAATATTATTTTCCAAAACATTTTTATTCTCTTTAGATTATTCATACATTCCCTTTCAGAGCATGGATATGTTTCATACTCTAAGAGAAAACCATGGAAAAAACATTGTTCTGTATTATCATACAGTGTCCCTGTATTCAATTCTCCCTTTCTCTACTCATGAATTCCAACAATTTAAGAGCTTACAGGCTTTGCCAGATTCACACCAATTCCCCAATGGAGTCAGTCATACATAATCTGAAGGATGAAAAGATGGCAACACTACTTCTTTATTCAAAATCTAAAGCAAACAAACCCCTGATGACCAGCTTGCACAATACCATCTCAAAAGTTCACCTCAGGGGTGGGTGTCAACACCTACTACAGTCAGTCCAAGTGACTTTTTCAGCATCTTTAGAGCAAAAAGTCACCTTGGGAAGACTATGAAAACACACAACCACTAAGTGTAGTCACTGTTTCTAATCCAAGTCAGATGAAAGCAGCTGAGGCTACTCGACAGGAGACAGCAGTTATTATGAAGAAGAGAAAGGAGAAAAAGAAAAGGAGAGAGAGAGGAAGACTGGAAGGGAAGGAAGGAAGGATGGATGGAAGGAAGGAAGGAAGGAAAGAGAAAGAAAGAAAGAAAGAAAGAAAGAAAGAAAGAAAGAAAGAAAGAAAGAAAGAAAGAAAGAAAGAAAGAAAGAAAGAAAAGGAAAGAGAGAAAGAAATAAGGGAGGGAAGAGGGGAGAGGGAGGGAAGAAGGGATAGAGAGAAGAAGAGGGAAAAAGGAAGGAAAAAAGGAATGGACGATGGAAGGAGCAAAAGCCAAACCTTAATAAGAGTTAATGAGATTTTAAAAAAAGCTATAATTGATACTTTGATAGAATTTTATGGTGACAGATAGTAGCTCCACTTGTGGTGAGCACAGCATAACATATAGAGAAGCTGAATCACTATGTTACACCCCTGCAACTAAGGTTAACATTGTTTGTCAACTGTACTCAAATAAGAAAACATTTTTTAAAAAGAAGAAAGAAAAAAATTGCCATAGACTCAAATATAAATGGTGAACCTTTAATACCAGAGGCTGTAGCATCATCCCAACAGCTTCCATGTCTACAGCAATTTGTTGTTGTTGTTTTTTTTAATCTAACAAGCTTAAAACTGTCATTTAGTCTGTTTTGACAGGTGGCCTTTTAATGGCCCTGTTTTCAACTTACTACCCAAGGCTCTTCCTCCTATATGTCCTCTCCTATCTTACCTGCCTGAAGGTTTTCAATGTTTTTGTTTTAGATTCCATAGGAATGCCAAGGGCTTAAGCTTTTCTCACCTTTTGGGGAAATTTCTTTCAGGGGAAGCAACCCAGGGTGCTGTTAATTGGCTTTGCATAACAGTAGGCAAATCTGGCCTCAAAGTAACTGTGCCATTGTTTGCTAGCCAGCACAAATGCAGAGTACCAAAATCAGTTTCTCTGAGAACCTCACAGATGTTTCTATTACTAATTCTAAAAATGATGTAACTATTTTCATAAGGATCACTGATGCCATTTCAAGCAACCGGATTCTTCTCATTTAGATAGTCACTTCTGTTTCTTGCAAACCCCAAGCTAGTGTTTTTAAGTGCTTCATTGAAGAAGTTCAAAAATATTCATCATACACTGATTAGATTGGTAAGTCTAAATTCTGAACTTTGCCAAGAAAAAGAAAAAAATGGATTTCTGGTAGGTCTTCAAAATCAGTTGCCTCAAGGAATTTTCTGTACCATGCTCAAATTAGCTTTAATCCAATAGTATATTATTTTGATTGACCTTGTGCCTACTTCTTTAAAGAAGAGCTAAAAGACATTTTGCTAATTAGATCACTTTCATCATAAAAATATTTAAAAAGAAAAATACCTATTTTGGTTGCATCACTCAGATAACTTAATTTTTTAAAAATCAAGTTTTTTGGTACCCATCTATATATTTACACTAAGATGCAGGCCAAGAGTTCCTGCTGATTTTATAATTCCTTTGGGTTATGTAATACATATTATTCTACTGATAATAAGTCATACGAAGCAGCATTTTGCTGTATTGACATGGCTTGGCCAAGAACAACAAGGAAAAGAAACAGCATTCAAAAAACTGGCAAAATGTTTATGAATTCTAATCCTCTGCACATGAATAAATACATCTGACAAAGTGCAGAGTCCTTCAAAAAGGCCCTTCTTGACCTTCCTAATTTGAGTTCAATTTCATGTTCAGTGTTGAGAAGCCAAAGTAGGTTCTGCCAATGTTTTAAGTTCAAGCTTTACTATATTTTGCTATTTGTAAAAGTGAAATCCCAGATAATAAGTTATAATTGCCCTATTAATCACTTGAAAAGGGAGTTTGGAGGGAAACTGGGATTTGAAATTGCAATAATTGGTAACTGAAAGATTTTTTAAAAAATTTTCTTACCTAGACTTTACTATGTGAAACCATTGTGAAAACTACATGTATGCACTTTTCAAAATGGTGAGGTACATGCAATATGCCTTATTATATATTGCTTTTTCGAAAAGAATGAAATCTAAAACTTCAATGCAGTCATGCTGTTAGTCATGATGACCTCTGAACTGAAAAATATATAGAAAGCCAGACCTTGGATTATAAATTATATTGTCAATGAAAGTGAGAAGAACTCTTTGTTTCTTAAGTTGTTTCAAGTATTATGTTTTCATTTCCTTTTTTCAAATGAATTATAATGCACAACACACATGTATTTTTCTTCCATTTTTCATTAAAAAAAAATCCTTCTTTCCCTAAGCTTTGTTCTTCTGCATACTGATAGACATGACACACCAAAATTTACCTTTCAAAGTTCAATACACCAAATCCATCTGTTTCCCTTAAAGAATCTTGTGGGAAATTTATAATTTCATTTATACTCTGAAGAATTCTCAATAGAAAAAGTACAGAAAACCAGAGATTATTTAAATTTGTTTTCCCTTAGCTCATAATACACAAATTTTAGATTGTGCTTATGCAATTAAAAATAACCAATGAAAAAAGACAAGGTAATATTTAAGGTATTATAATAACTAAATCAAATTTACTATAAGACATCCAGATATTACAGTTGATTAAAGAGTTAATATAGCTGAAAACAAGCATTTCAGTCATTGTTTACTGGAATTTTTAGTACCTATACATCCATATGGTCATGTTTAAGATTGACCAATGACATTTTTATCCTTTCCTCTATCTTAAGCCTGGTCTTTCTAAAAATGCAGAGAAAGGGTATAGAAAGGTTTGCGACTAGATCTCAAACTTTAAATTAGGGGACATTGTTCTAGTGTCACTAATTGCTATATGAAAACAATCTATTTGATCTCTAGGGATAGCTCGTATAATAAAATGCCCCAAGATATCCTATCCTGGTCAAAAGGTCCAGCAGTGGAAGGAAGGTACAAAACACAACCATTTAACTCCACACAATGGACTTCAATATGTTCTGAAACAGAGTCCTCTCTTAAAGAAAGAGACCACCAAAAAAAAAAAAAAAAATTATTCCATTCTCATTGGTAATCCTCCCTTGGAAGAATAAAGTAGGCCAAGTGTAGTGATTACCAGCACAAAGAAACAGAATTTCATTTGAATGGATGTGCTCAAAGAGAGCCAGTGAAATCCATAATTTCCTTTCACATAGTTGGAAAAATAGTTGGCTTTTGCAACTGGGTAACATTTCTTTCTAGGCAGGTCAATCATCCATGGAGCCACAATCCACAACCTACTGTGATTTTCTGCACATCTGGCATAAGCCTTTATAATGTAAATATTAAAACCAGTCTGCTTCTCTAAAATGTTTCCACATTTAAAATCAAATAAGTAAGCTGTGACTAAAGGTGAATATGCAAAATATGTTTTCTGGTAGGCATAGGGCAGCTCAACACTAACTGATAAACCTTTAATACAATAAACACCCAAACATTATTTTTGACATTATTTGTTCATAGGAAACTCAGAAAGACTAATATTTAGAAAATATTAGACACTCTGAACTATGTGTGATCTGAAATAACAATCTACTAATAAGAACACTAATCATTAGATAGCTACATCTTTTGGGTTATTGTCTTATCTAAAATTATACAATAGAGAAAAGACTTAAAGAGTGCTCAAGCTTTCTTTCTCATATTTTCCTTAAAATAAAAAAATGTACATATTTATCTCAATAAATATGGCACAATAATCAAGTTGAAGCACTACAGACTTATAAGATAATGATGACAATAAAACTTGCATGTTCAGCAGGCAGATGAGAAAATACTTTTTTCCCCTTCATAAATACTACAGGCAAAAGCTTAAGTTACTGTTAAAAGTAATATACATGACAGATTTAAAAAAATATTTTGTATATGTTTATTTCGTAAGTAGTCACATTGCAAGTTCATGAAAGAAAGTAAAACCTAAAACAGTCTTAACACTTGTAAACATTCACTATAAATAAAAAGAATTGGTAACATTAAGGAATATATATAAACTGAAATATTTGTTGACTTGCAATTAATTAGTTCAAAAGTTTGCCATAATCTGAAAGTGAACCTAAAGGTAATGTGATCTGATGTCTACAGAGTAATCAGAAAAATATGTTGCAATTTAGTCACATAATGTGAAAGAAAAAAAAAATCATGTTTGGCAATGCAAATTCAAGTTCAAAATTTGGATCTAATGCATTCTAGCTGCATGACTTTGAAAGGATTTCTCCAACCTGTTTGAGACTCATTATCACCATCTCTAAGATGGGAATAATATCTATCTCTTAGCCTAGAGAATTCATAAATAAACAGAAAAAGGTTGTCAAGGTTTTTAAAACTCCAGACCAAATGGTGATATAGGAGACTCCTAAATTTCCCATCATTCCATGGATGCATCAAATGTACATCTGTACATGGAACAATTCCCTCTGAGAGAAATCCAGAAACTAGCTGTGTGACTCCTATGCATTGACCAAATGAGAAAATACCCCATCAAAATGGGTAGGAAAGACTGAGATAATCCTTCACCATAAACCCCATGACCAACACAGCACCATACAATTGGGAGGGAACCCCCAAATCCCAGCTTTTCCTGAGAAATAAGTGGTTTGGACCACACATCCAAAACCCCAACTTTTAAGGCTCCCACCTATAGAATGGGGTCCCCAAACATGTAGCTCTGAATGCCAACAGGGCTTGTGTTTATGAGTCCCACAGGATACGGCAAACAAATAACATTTCTTAGGTGTGGGAGAAGAGCTATACCCCAAGGCTCAGCACAGAGAGAGCATGCAAAAAATCTCCCATCTCCCCATTTTTCTTGGAAATATCTTGACCACACACTTTATAAATTGCTACCTGAGGAATCTGATTTCTAATTAGCACACATCAATGTGCTGAGCGTGATTCTCCCTAGAGCCTAAAAATGCTGGTTAGGCATTTCTCCTGCCTTCTCCCTCTGGTTCCCTCCAACAATAAAACCAAGTAACCATTATCTCTCTGGAAGGAGTCTATTCACACATCTAGCACCCCAACTTTTATGGCTCTCACCCAAATAATGGGCCCCTAAATCATGTAGCTCTGAGAGCAAAGAGTACCTGTGTTCATGAGTCCCTGGGGACTACAGCAAACAAATAAGGAGTTTTTAAATAGGCATAGGAGCACTGCCCATCTCCACCCCCATGTCTATACACCCAGGCTCAGCACAGAGAGAACAGACAAAAATGTTCATTTCACAGTGTCTCCCTGGAAGGGGTTTGACTACACAATTTCCCAGCTGCTATCTATGGATCTAGCTTCTATTTAACCTAAATGTAGGTGCTGACTGTGATCCTCACCTTAGGGACAATGATAGATCTTGGCATATTGTCAACTAAGGGGAGCCACTAACAACAAAGAGTGTGGCTTGAACAATCACAAAGGCTTAAGAAGTAACAAGGAGCTTGGGCTGAGCTGATTGATGAAGTTCATCTCCTAGAAGAGACCATTCTGTCAAGACTAGGAGAGGTGGACGTTTTACCTCATGTGCAGAAACCAACAAAGAGAGTTAAAGAAAAGGAAGAAACAGGGGAATATATTATAAACAAAAGAAGACAAACTCGAGAAACTGATCTTAATGAAATGGAGATAAGATTTACCCCACAGAATATTCAAAATAACAGCTGTGAAGATGGTCACTGAAGTGAGGACAACAACACATGAACAAAGTGATCATAGAAGATCAACAGAAATATTCAAGAGCAGACTAGATCAAATGGAAGAAAAGATCAGTGAACTGAAAGACAGGGCAGTGAAATTCACCCAGTCAAAAAAGCAAAAAGTAAAAAAAAAGGATGCAAACAGTAAAGATAGCTTAAAGGACTTATGGGACACCATCAAGCAAATCAACATATACATTATAGGAGTTCCATAAGGAGAAGAGAAATGGCCAGAAAGCTTGTTTGAAGAAATAGTGGTTAAAAACTATCCCGGGGAGAGAAACAGACATTCAAATATAGAAATCCCAAGAGTATCAAATTAGATGGATGTAAAGAGATCAACACCAAGTCACATGAAGTTGTCAAAAGTTAAAAACAAAGAGAGACTCTTAAAAACAGCAAGAGAAAAGCAACTTGTCACAGATAGGGAGTCTCATTAAGATTATTAATGGATTTTTCAGCACAATACTTAATGACCAGAAAGAAGTTGGACGATATATTCAAATTGCAGTAAGAAAAAAACTGCTGATCAAGAATATTCTACCCAACAGAGCTGTCATTAAGAATTGAAAGACAGATACAAATTTACAATAAAAAACGGAAGTGTTCATCATCACTAGATTGCCCTTATAAGAGATGTTAAATTGAGTTCTTCAAAGCTGAAATGAAAGAATGCTAATTAGTAACCTAAAAACATATGAAAGTATAAAACTCACTGATACAGGCAAATACATAATTAAATTCAGAATACTCTAATATTATAATGACAGAGGGAAATCACTTAAAACTCAAGTGTAAAGGTTAAAAGAAAAAAGTATTAAAAATAGCTATAACTACAATAACTTGTTAAAGAATATACAATATAAAAAGCTATAAATTATGATATCAAAAACAATCATGGGAGGCGAGTTTAAAAATGTAGAGTTTCTGTATACATTAGAGTTAGGATGTTACCAGCTTAAAACACACAATTATACATATAAGATTTTTGCAAGCCTCATGGTAATGACAAAGCAAAAGCCTACAGAAGTATGCAAAAGAGAAAGAAAGAGAAATTAAAACATACCACTACAGGAAGTCATCAATTCACGAAGAAAGACAGTATGAAAAGAAGAAAGGAACTACAAAACTGCCAGAAAAAACAAGATGGCAAAAGGAAGCCTGCATAAATTTATGCAGTTAAATTTATTGGACTAAATTCTTTAATCAAAAAACACAGAGTGGCTGAATAATACAAAATAAGACCTAACTATATGCTACCTACGGGAGAATCACTTCAGTTTTAAGTACACAGAGATTGAAAATGAAGAGATAGGAAGATATTCCATGCCAATGAAAATGAGAAGAAAGCAGGGGTAGGTTTGCTTGTATCAGAAAACAAAAACAAAAACAAAAACAACTGTAAGGTAAAAACTGTAACATGAGAAAAAGAAGGTCATTATATGATGACAAAGGGGTCAATTCATCAAGAGTATATAACAATTGTCATATTTATGCACCCAACATAGAAGAAGTAAACTTATAAAGCACATATTAACAGATGTAAAGAAAGAAACAGACAAAAATACAATGATATTAGGGGACTTTAATACCCCACTCTCAATAATGGATAGATCAGCCAGACAGAAAACCAATATAGAAACAATAGACTTTATGTGTTAGACCATGTGGACCTAACAGACATATACAAAACATTTTATCCAATAGCAGCAGCAAATACATTCTTCTCAAGCACATATGGGACATTCTTTAGGACAAATCACGTATTAGGCCATAAAACCAGTCTTAACAAATTTTGAAAGACTGAAATCATCCCGCATTCCAAGTATATTGAAAACTCACAGATATGTGGTAATTTAACCACATGCTCCTGAACAACCAACGGGTCAAAGAAATCAAAAGAGAAATTTCAAAAAATCTTGAGACAAAAGAAAATGGAAACACAACACACCAAAACTTATGGGATGCAGCAAAAGTAGTTCTAAGAGGGATATTTACAGTGACAAATGATTACATCAATAAAAAAAAGGAAGATCTCAACAGACAACCTATCTTTATAGGTTGTGATAAATTACATTGTGATACATTACATTAACAAAATGAAAGATAAAAGTCATATGATCATCTCAATACATTCATACAAAGCATTTGACAAAATTCAACATCCTTTCATGATTAAAAATGCTCAACAAATTTAGAATAGAAGCAGCATACCTGAACATAATAAATGGTATATATAACAAGCCCACAGCTAACACCATACTCTAGGATCAAGAAAAGACAAGGATGCCCACTTTTGCTACTTTTATTCAACATAGTAACTACAATCTACAACATAGTAAAAGCAAATAAGCAAGAAAAATAAATAAAAGGCATCCAAATTGGAAAAGAAGAAGTAAAATTGTCTCTACTCAGAGATAACACAATAAGTATGGAAACCCCTAAATATTCCACCATAAAACTATTAGAATTAATAAATTCAGTAAAGTTGCAGGATGCAAATCAACATTAAAAAATCAGATTTTATATAGTAACAATGAACTATCTGAAGAAGAAATACAACAATCCCATTTGCAATGGCATCACAAACAATAAAACACTCAGAGATAAATGTATCCAAGGAAAGGTGTATACACCAAAAACTGTAAGATATTGATGAAAGAAATTGAAGAAGACACAAATAAATGGAAAGATATCCCACGCTCATGGGTAAGAGTTAATATTATTAAAATGTTCATACTGCTCAAAGCAATCTATGGATTCAATGAAACCCTTATCAAAAGGCATTTTTTACAATAGAAAAAAACAATCCTAAAACTCATATGAAATCACAAAGACCCCAGAGAGATGAAGAAATCTTGAGAAAGAATAATAATGCTGGAGTCACTATACTTCTTGATTTCGAGTATACTGTAAGTAATCAATGCTACTAGCATTAGAAACACATACACAGATTAATGGAACAGAAGAGAGGGCCCAAAGTAAACTCATGCACATGTGGTAAATTAATCTGTAACTAAATATCTGGGAATATACAATGGGGAAGGAGTAGTCTCTTCAATATATGGTATTGGTAAAACTGAACAGCCATACACAGAAGAGTAAAACTGGACCCCTATCTTATATCATACACAAAAATAAATTTAAAATGGATTAAAAACTTAAATGCAAGATTTGAAGCCATAAACTCTTAGGGGAAAACTTAGGGGATAATCTCCTTGACATTGGCCTTGGTAATGTTTTTTTTGGATCTGACACCAAAAGTAAAGGCAACAAAAGGAAGCCAATGAACAAACAAACAGATGGTGTGACTACACCAAGCTTAAAAGCTTTTGCTCAGCAAGGGTAAATAAAATGAAAAGGTAACCTAAGGAATGGGAGAAAATATTTGCAAACCATGTGTCCAATAAGAGGTTAATATCTAAAATATACAAAGAACTCATACAAGTCAATAGCAAAAAAACCCAAAAAACAAAAAACAAAGGCAAAACCCCAAATAAATCAATTAAAATGGGCAGAGAATCTAATTAGATGTTTTTTCCAAAGAAGACATATAAATAAATGGCCAACATGTATATGAAGAGGTGCTCAATATCACTAATCATCAGGAAAATGCAAATCAAAACCACAATGAGATATTACCTCATGCATTAACAAAGAGAAAAGAGATAAATGCTGGTGAGGATGTGGAGAGCAGGTAAGCTTTGTGCACTGTTTTTGGGAAGGTATGATGTATAGCCACTATGGAAAACAGTAGGAGATTCCTCAAGAAACTAAAACTACCACATGATCCAGCAAACTCACTTCTGGGTATACAACCAAAGGAAACAAAATCACTACCTTGAAGAGATATCTGTACTCCAATGTTTACTGCAGAATTATTTATGATAGTCAAGGTACAAAAACAACCTAAAAGTCCATCAACAGATAAGTGGAAAAATGTGGCATTTATATCTGCATATGATAGAATATTATTTAATTTTTTAAAAAGAAGATAATTTGTCATTTTTGACAAAATGGTTAAAACTGGAGGGCATTATACTAGGTGAAATAAATTGGACATAGAAAAAAATATTGTATGGTATCACTTATGTAGACCTCCCCCCGCAAAAAAAAAACAGTAGTTGAACTCATAGAGTCAGAGAATAGTGGTTGCCAGGGGCCAGAGGGATGGGGAGAACAGGCAGAGTTTAGTAAATGGTTTTAAACTTTCAGTTACAAAATGAATAAGGAATGAGGATCTAATGTATTAGATGATGACTATAGTTCATAATAATGTATTATATAATTAAAATTTGTTAAGAAAGTAGAACTTCAGTGTTCTCACCAAACAAACAAAACCAGAAAGTAAGTATGTGAGGTAATGAATGTGCTGAATTAATTTCATGGAGGGAATCATTTCATAATGTATACATATATCAAATCATCACACTGTATACTTTATTTTTTTTGAAGTAATAGTACTTGCCTTTTAATTTTTTTTTTAATGTTTATTTATTTTTGAGAGAGAGAGAGACAGAGCATGAACGGGGGAGGGGCAGAGAGAGAGGGAGACACAGAATCTGAAACAGGCTCCAGGCTCTGAGCCATCAGCCCAGAGCGCGATGCGGGGCTTGAACTCACGGACCGCGAGATAGCGACCTGAGGTGAAGTGGGACGCCCAACCGACTGAGCCACCCAGGCGCCCCCACACTGTATACTTTAAATGTATTACAGTTTTGTTTGCCAATTATATCTCAATAAAGCTGAAAAATTTTTAAGAAGCTTTATTTTCTCACTTGAACTGACACAATCCTATGGAAAATTTCAAGAGAAATTTTCTTTATTTCTTTTTCAGTATTTCACTGCGTATTTAGTTGTGTCAGTATACAAAGCATTTCTCTTCCCAAGGGTTATTTGTAGTTATAAAAAAATTTTTTAATGTTTATTTATTTTTGAGAGAGAGAGAGAGAGAGAGAGAGACAGAGACAGACAGAGCATGAGTGGGGGAGGGGCAGAGAGAGAGGGAGACACAGAACCCAAAATAGCTCCAGGCTCTGAGCTGTCAGCACAGAGCCCAATGTGGGGCTCAAACCCACAAACCATGAGATCACGACCTGAGCCGAAGTTGGACGCTCAACCGACTGAGCCACTCAGGCATCCCTATTTTTTACTTATTTATTAAGCTTGCAAATAATCTGATTGAGGGAAGGGCTATGTGGATTAACTGGACAAAAATTATACCATATAACAAGAGTACATGTAAACTTCTGAAAGCTTACCTTCTTTCTTAAAATTGTAAGAGCAACATTGCACTTTCTGATTACATGAGATTAAAAAAAAATTAAAATTATGTATGCATGATTTCCTAGTCCTTTACCCCTACCCTACTATACTTTTAATGATTTTTACCTCATTTCCTAGAAGGGCATTTACACAGGCTTCTGAGGCATCGCAGATGGCTGTGAGATCATGTCCTCCTTCTAGAGCCAACACCACATGTCCATCAGCCAATGTCATCAATTGCTTCGTCAAATGACCAAAGCCTACCATAACACAAACAACATTTCAGAGTATTAAATCAAAAGAGAATATTACTAGAATCTAGTATTGATTGAGCATTTATTCTGTGTGTCTCCTTTCTCAGCACTTTCCATGGACTAACTCATTTAATACTTATAATAATTTGATAAAATAGGTGCTATTATTATCTATATTTTATATATGAGGGAACCAAAATCCAAGATCCAACAGCTAAGAAGTACCACAACCAAAATTTACAGCAATCAGTCTGGTTGCTCACCAGAGCACAGTACTGCCTTTCATAACACATTCTATATGTACCTGCATAAAAAATTTGAATAGCATTTGGCAAGTGTAAATAAGGTCAATAATCTCATTTGCTGGACTTCTGTTTATTGTTTCCATCATCTGCTTTTATTATATAAAAGGAAATTTTTTCATATCACCTCAAATTAACTATGTTAGATTTTATAGACATCCCTTTGATTATGATTAATCAATTAATTTGATTACATAGTTAATAAATTTAAAAAAATAAGATCTCTCTATATTATAAAGTATAATGATGTGCAAAACATCTGTTCACTCACTTTCTAGTTTAAGGAAAATAATGTTAATAATACTTTTGAAGCTTCTTGTGTATTGTATTAACATCCCTCCTCTTCTTCTGGGAAATCAGGACCATGAATTTGTGGTGATAATGCTTTTGCTTTTTTTGTGTTTTTTTTTTTTACTTTATAAAAGCGGTTTTCTATTTTCACAACTTGCTCTTTTTATACAGTATCTTCTTAGCTCATTTCTGTTGACAAATGTAGCTATAACTCTTTGCTGTCCAGTAGGTCATATTATGCATATACAAGAATTCATTTACCCAATCTCCTGATGACAGATATTAGCATTTTTGTTATCACAACACCCCAGTGTTTTATTATTACAAACAATGCCTCCATGAATGTTCTTATATCACTCTTGTGGTTCACATGTGCAACAGTGGAGTGAAATCTCTATGGCTTAAAATCTGCTAAATAATACCAGATTATTTGTAAAATGCTATATAATCAATCCCCACTCTGAGAAGCAGTGTATATAAAAATTCTAGTTCAGTCACATCTTTGCCAATATTTGGTATAACTTACCAAATAAGTGAATGAATCATGGCACTGTATTGCGGTTTCATTCAGTTTCAGGAAGGACCTTTCTATTTCTACTTTGAATTAAAGTTTTTATTACAAATAGGTGTTAAATTATTTACACCACAATGAGATGTTTTTCTCCTATAATTTCATAGTGTTGTAACATTAATATTATTAATATTAAGCCATCATTAAATTTATAAAGCAAAATAAACTTGGTTATGATGTAATTATCTGTTTTGTACACAGCTGGATTTGTTTTGCTAGTGATTTGTTTAGGATTTTTTCACCTATGTTCATGAATGGGGTTAATCTATAATTTTGCACTCCTGTATTGACCATGTTGAATTTTGATGTGGTTGGGACCCCCTTTTTCCATGATCTCATTCTAGAAAGTTGGGTAGAAATCTTCCATAAAACCATTTGAGTTTTGTGTTTTCTTTGAGGAAGATTTTTAACTATTGAAAAAAATTTTTTGGAGATTATAGGGCTACTCATGCTTTCTATATCTTCATAAGTTACATTTTTCTAGAAATTTGTTTAATTGTTCAAATTTATTGAAATAATGTTATTTATTTTCCTATTTTGGAATTCCAATTAGATATATGTGGTTATTGTCATTATATCCTCAATGTCTCGTAAGGTTTCTTTCATATTGTGTATGTCTCTTTCTGTCCTGCATTAGAGGTATTTTAATTTTAGATCTACTTTCTAGCCTTTCTTTTTCCAGATGTGTCTAACCTGCTGTTTAACATTTATACTGGTATTTTCATTTCAGTGATTATGTTGTTCAATTACAGATGTCCTATTTGGTTAGATTTCATAACTTCTTAGTTACTTTTATAGTTTGTTAGTCTTTGCTCATTTCTTCATTCTATTTCTTTACCCATTATTATTATATATCCTGTATCTGTTATTCAAAGTCTTTAGGGCCTCGTCTTACTATTTATTTTTCTGATGATTCACCCTCATGTCTTAATTCTCTCTCTTCTGTGTTTTGAGGTGTTTTTTTTTTTTTTTGAGCCCATATACACTGGAACTTCCTATGTGAGAAGTTTTTGAAGCCTTAATTGAACTTGATATTTATTTTTGAAACGTGGGTTGAGTGTGATTTTGTTTGCTTCTACTGGATGGCTGGGATACCATCAGCTAGGATCAATTTTAAATTCTTAGATTAAAGGGACTGTTTTTTAATGCACAATTATTGTAAATGTGGACTCCAAAACTTGATTACAAATTCTCATGGAAAAAAAATAGTTTTTCCCTTTTTATTTCTTTTGAAATTTCCTCCAGTATAGCCCTAGCTAAGATAGACTTATAGTTTTATTCATCAGAATTTCCTCTTCCATTCACCCTTTTTCTTACAGTTGGCCCTTTCTCCTACCTTTATGTTGGTCTCCAATAAAAACCTCTCCCTTCAGAGGCCCAAGACTTTGACTCCCTTTCCCAGTATGTAGTAGTCTATTAATGTTCAAGCTCTATCCAGCTGGAGAATTTGGGATAGCCCAGGTTAGCCAACAGCTATAGTATTTGCTCACCTTCCTTCATCTTTTTGGAAATCATTCATAGTTTTAAAAAGTAGTTTTGATATTTTCATGTAGAAGTGTTTCAGGATGTATAGACTCTCATAATGCCAGATGTAAATGTCTCTCATTCAACATAAAAAAAATGTAACATTGTATCCAACCTGTCCAATTTTAAGGACAATTGCAAAAAAATAAGATAAATGAAAAGAAATAAAACCATGTGCTCAATATGGCATTTCATTTTTATTTTTTTTAAATTTTTTTTTTTTTCAACGTTTTTTATTTATTTTTGGGACAGAGAGAGACAGAGCATGAACGGGGGAGGGGCAGAGAGAGAGGGAGACACAGAATCGGAAACAGGCTCCAGGCTCCGAGCCATCAGCCCAGAGCCTGACGCGGGGCTCGAACTCACGGACCGCGAGATCGTGACCTGGCTGAAGTCGGACGCTTAACCGACTGCGCCACCCAGGCGCCCCTGGCATTTCATTTTTAAAATATGGTTTAAGAACTTGTAAGGAATAAAAATTTTAGTTTTAAATCAATTATATTTTTAATAATTAACAGGCTTTATTTTTTAAAGCAGTTTGGATTTAAAGAAAAATTGAGCAGAAAGTACAGAGCATTCAACTATACTATCCCACCCCTTTGCTATCATTTCCTCTATAACTAACATCTTGCATTGTTAGTGTGGTATATTTTCTATAATTGATAAGCCAGTGTTGATATATTATTGTTAATAAAAGTCAATGGTTAGGATTCACGCTTTGTGCTGTATGGTTCTGTGAGTTTTGACAAATGCATAATGGCATGTATCTACCATTATAGTATCATTTAGAATAGTTTCACTGCCCTAAAAAGCCCTTGTTGTCAACCTATTTATTCTTCCTATTCACCCTTCAACACTTGCAAACCAATGATCTTTTTTGTCTTTATAGTATTGTCATTGTCATTAATATTTCCATGTTTACATTATTCATTAATATTGTCATTAATTTTTCCATGTTTACATTAATTCAATTTTTAGCTTCTTGCATTATCCATTCTAAAGTACAAAGGACATTATTTCATTTTTCCTCATTCATATAGTACTTACAATATTTAGAATATTTCTACATCCATAAGAACTTGAAAGAATAATCTTGAATATGGAAGTGCATGCTCTGCAAGCCTGCCTGGGATACTTATAAGCCTGACTTCTATTCTTAAGCATTGTGGGGTTTTGTTTGAAAAGAAAGGAAATTCTCAGAATAAAGTTGGTAGAACTAAATGAAAGCCTATCAAGTTGTGAAACAATGAGACCCCAAACCAAAGTATGTTGCTTCCATTTTGGAACAACAGAAAAATATCATCTTAATCCTTGGAATGCACTGAGATATCTACCCAATAAACCATAACCGTCTAGAATTTCAGTTCTGGTCTAGCACTTGAGGTTAGCCATGAATAAGATGAGTTCACTTCCCCCATTACCTTGAAGCACTTCATTGTTGATTCTATCCACTTAGCTACTACTCTGATAGAAGTCACAATAGTAATTTTATAATTACTATATGTTGCTAAATAGTTGGCAGAAATTATTCTAAAAAGTATTTTAAAATTAAATAAAAACTGTTTTCAAGCACTGCAATATTTTTCACTTCTTACGGACCGCATTACGGTACCAATAAGAGTTTTTCCACAGGTCACTTAGAAATGAGGATGGCCACACTAAACTCTACCTTCTTACCTGACTACTATAAAAAGAATGCTAAGCCTTCAGAAAATGTGATGCAAAGTTCTGATCCCTAATGCTTAGAAATGTTCAAAGTTAATAGCACATAGTAACGACTTCCAATCTAGAAAATAAAAAAGAAATACAATACTTACATACAGGCAAAAAGGTAAATATTTCTGCTAATAATATTGTGAAATATTCAGAACAGCTTTTTCTATAACCTAACCCAGGGCTATAGTGAGAGCTTAAAAACACATAATAATAAATCAAGCCAGTATGTCATATCTTTTATACTAAAGGTTCCTAACAATTGAGAATTATCTAAAGTCATTAATGAGCAGATCAAATCACATGGATTTGGAAAAAGAGAGAAAGAGAGAAAATCTCAAATCTGATTTAAGTTCACTTTTTCCTCTGGAAATAAAAAAAAAAGTCCCATAAAATACCAAATTTAGATGGGATAGTAAAAAGTGGAAGGAAAGAATGGAATGAAGCTAATGTTTGATCTCTATCCAAATTCCTCTTTCTTTTACCTACAGGGTTTATTTCCATTCACATGTTACCCATGTGATTTTGAACCACAGATTGAAGCAGCTGAACTTTTGAGTTATGCATGCACAAAACATTCAAGTGAAGTAAAGAAATGAATTTCTATAAGGCCTGTGGCCTCTCTTCCAATCAAAGTAAGGAATTCAATTATAACTGTTTAGCTTTGTTAGCCCGAGTTCTACTGTGTCCATTACTGCTGTACATATATATGAGGTATTTAAGAAGCCAAGCATGGCTATTAATGTCAAGGTATTATATTTCAGGACATGTGAGACAAAACTTTCAGTGGTGTGTGTGTGTGTGTGTGTGTGTCTGTGTGTCTGTGTGTGTGTGTGTGTGCGTGCATGAGTGTGTGTTTAATATTTTAATAGGCATAATTGCAAGCCGCAAGCCGCATTTAATAGTTTTTACTTCTATCTTCACAAAAGGCACAAAAGCTTATCCTGCTTGTTACAGCAAACTTAGCCTGAAGAGTTGAAAAATGACAGCAGAAACCATAGCCAGTGATTTGTTTTTTCAAGGGGGTTAGTGTCCTGAGTGTGAGGGCTTGTAGAAAAAAAGTGATCAAGCAGAAAAACACATCTCTGTAACATGGTGCATCTTGGGCTCAAGCAATCACCAGATATGGTGATGGAACTGGGTTCTTAGGGTCCATATAGACCTTTAGCTTCTGGATTATTTTTGGGGGGTGGCATGGGAGTAGAGCTTAGAGAGGAACCTGTGGTGTAGCAAGATGGGCAGGCACAGGTTAGTCAGTGAAATCAGTATAGAGTCATTGAAAATCAGACTTGGCAGTCTTCCCTATTACTTTACTGCATTGACTGTGACGGCATTCTCTAAGAAATACTTCTTTCAAAGTGAAATTCGGTACCTTAAACTCTTTTGAGAAGAACTTCCAGAATGAGGCTTTAACAAAGTACTAACGCTAATATACTACTGCTGCTGCTACTACTACACTAAAGAATCCTGTGTGCAGCCTGGTTATTTTAAAGAGCATCATATTAATTTAATTTAATCAGCATTAAATGACAAGCATGAGAAGGAAGCTACATTGTAGCATGTCATTTCTTTTCATGACCAAACACAGGTGAATTGGTAACTACTAAAACTGAGACACCAATGAGCAAGAGAATTGGAAGG
This sequence comes from Neofelis nebulosa, assembly GCF_028018385.1. Taxonomy (NCBI): domain Eukaryota; kingdom Metazoa; phylum Chordata; class Mammalia; order Carnivora; family Felidae; genus Neofelis; species Neofelis nebulosa. The sequence goes on from NC_080785.1 coordinate 58,047,074, forward strand.
GCATTTTGAGTTAGAAATCTTCTGTTCAGTTCTGTTGATTTACTAGATGCAAATTTAATTTTTTGCTTCTTTAAAGAATTATTAAGTAAGCTGTAAATATGTTAGTGGTTCAAATTATCAGTTTCAATTTGATTTCTTGATATTCTATGGGGTGTTACTTCTGGCCAAAATCATATTGTGTCAGCAATTTTACTAGTTCAGAAAAGTAGTTTGAAATGAAAAGTTGCTCAAATAGCGTTCAACAATTAAACTTTAGATATGTATTTAATAGTTAAGTCATAGGACAAAAAAGGATTCATCCTTCTAAATGGCATGTCTCTACCACTTCATCTGATGTTCCCCACATAGTTCCCAGAGAATAGTGGTAGTGAAAGGAAACAACATTAACTAGCTTTATTTTAACTGTCATTAAAAAAAAGACTGTTTTGAAAACCAAACACATATTCATTGTAGAAAATTTAGAAAATAATAGAAAATAATGAATAGTAAATAAAATAAATAGTATAATATATAAGTATATGTGTAGTTATATATTATATAAATGTAGTGTCTAATATTTAATAAATAATAAAATTTATAATAGTAAAATAATTGTAATATATATAATAATAAATCCACAGTCCTGTCAAAGATACCAATTCCACTTTTGTAGTATTTCATGTTTGTTGTTTTTGTGTATTTTAAAAATAAAACAGGATCATATTATAATCTTTTAACTTACATTTACAAATATTAATAGTGGGAAACATTTTTCAAGTCCTCTACAATGTTATTTTAAATATATTACTATACCAACCAATTCTGTGTTTAGATTTTTAAATTGTTACTAGGTTTTCAGTTTCATGTATGATTGTAAATAATATCCTCCTGTAAGGTTAAAATGGCCACTACATATTAGCACTTATTTGATGCTAGTGTTATTATGTATTTTTTTTAATTATGGAAAGAGGCCTGTTCTTTTTATTGCTAGCTTTTCTTTTTTATCAGAGATGAGATAGAACGTAAATAGTAAAACATATAAAGGCAAAATGGGAACAACGTTCCCAAACTCTATAAACTTCATTCCTTTAGAACCTAGGCATATTCAGCAATGCCTGTTGTGGATAACTGAAACATTATTATAGAAGCCCAGGGAAATGAGAGATAATCCCAGATAGACTATTTCTATTATGAAATTACAAAAATGGCTGAATTAGAATTCTTTACGCAAGCTAAGACTGAGAGATTCTATTGTACATTGAAGAGGGACTTCTCTCTAACCTACAATTTAGTTACCATTGCTATTTTGCCCTCTTGTAATAGATTAGAGTTTAGAATCAGCAACCAATGCCAGAGAAAGTACCTGAGTCATGATTCATTTGGTTAATAAAGAAATAGACACAAAGTGAGTAAACAAGTCTTTTTAATTCTACTCACATTAATCTCTTAACTTTGCTGATGTCAGTCTTCCAGTCACTCAAGTGTTTCTACACTATTATTTTCTGTCTGTTGAGGAAAGCTTCAAGTGAAAAAAACAAAACAAAACAGGATGACAGAGGCAATCCTCACTCCCACACCCCTTCAGGAGAAGTAGTGGAGTGGAAATCAGCATTAGTGACAGTGTCTTGAAATACTGACACCTTATGTGTTATTGATTTATATCATTTTTCTAACTATTTCTGATATAGTTAAAAAGTCTCAATAATAATTTACTCATTTTTAGCAGGTTAGTTTCATTTGGGCCAGAAATATTTGTGAAGACTACACTGTAGATTCAATATAGGAGAGATCAAAGAATACACACTTTTGTCCCATTTTAATGTGAAATTTAATTTTGCACACCACTGGAAAAATTTCCACAGTTGTATCCAGAAAGGATCACTGGAGAATGCACATACAGTGAAGTGTAATTACAAAAGCTGTAGCCATTTTCCTCTCTAAACCCTTTCATCATTAAGTTGCCCTGTTGTTCTTTGGGAAAGTGCAGTCAAACTCAAGCTGAGAGAGAAGTTTGGGTAGCATGTGGCTGTCTCATGTATTGTAAGACTCTCTAGCAGGACTTCAAAGCAGAATCTGATTGTTACAGATGGGAAGAATGCTTTCCACAGAAATACCTTTTTAAGACTCATGGTGCTGTAATTCATATGGTAGGCACTTGTGATTCGTTCCTGATGATGTTGGGATCATTTAACTCACAAAACCATTGTCGCTACCATAAAATCCTTTCATCTGTAGCCAGAAAGGTTTATTCCAAGCAAATGAAAAATTTTCATTAAAGTATCACCTTAATAATGGGCAAATATATATATATTTTGGTCATGTTTAAAATGTAAATTTATGAACATATTCTGAAGATTCATTTCATGCTAAGATCTTTATTTATTTGATGTCCTAGGACTCTTTCCAGTTCATTGAAACCGGAAATCAATTTTAGAAGGAATATGGAGATTATTATCATTAAATCTTTCAGTTGGCTTATTCTAAACAGCCCTATAAATATTGCATATGTTTTAAAGAAGGTACTTTCAACTACAGTAAAAATCCCTTTAGTGTTCTAGTCAGTGATGCTCCAGGAGGTGAATTTATATTCTTGGCATCTTTTGAAAACAAACGAATAGTTGGTTTGTATCTTGAAGTCTGAGACAACAGAATTCAGTGTCATTATTTCTGAAAAAATAAATTGGAAAACATTTTCCTGAAGAATTCCTGAGAATAAGATGGCAAGAAAGGTGACTGGCATTTTGACTATCCATCCATCCCTCCCTCCCTCCCTCCCTCCCTCCCTCCCTCTCTGTAACTATGATCCACTTACAAATCAACATTTACTAAATTCCTACTATGTGCGAAAGTATTATATGTAAATCTGATACTTCAAATAGATATGTGAATCTGAGTTTTTTCACCTGTAAATAGAACTAAAGATTAATTATTCTTTCATATTTGAAATGAATATTTAAATCATAAAAAGCCACCTCAAAAAAAAAAACAGTACATTGAACAGAGCCTGGCAAATAGCAGTTTTAATATATTTTTTAATAAAAGATTTTAATCATGGAATTTTAGATCTAGAAGTGAATTTTAAGATTATATATTCCAATCTTTTCATTTTAAGGATGAGAAAAGTAGTATCTAAAAAGGTGAATTATAAAGGCAAACTGTTAACAATATAGTTGGGGTGAGAACCCAAAGCTCTCAGTGAGTGCATTTCTTACCATTCAGCCAATTCATAGCTATTAATACTGCCCGTATTTTCAGACATGATTTCCAGTTCAAAAGGAACTTTAGAAAGAGTTCCTAGATACCAAATTGCTTTTACAAATCATTGCTTTGGTGTGTTAAGTGTAAACAAAACAGAAACATGTGAAATAAATTTCCCTTAAAATACGCAAATATAAAACCAGCAAGGAAAAAAATCCCTAGAAAATGCTTTTGGACATTGTAAGACCATTCTTTTCTACCCATCAACATTTTTTTTTTGCCAAGCCCTAAGTGCAATTTGATTTGCCAATCACCAGTTTTTACTGCTGTTTTCAATAATATATCAAACACATGGGATCTATTCTCTCATGGATGCTCATGCATAATTGGCTAAGTGAGATGGAATAAGAGCAGAACAGACTCATGCTAAGGAATGATGATCCCATTATAGTAGTTTGCACTACTCAAATTCAACCAGTATTTACTGAGCATATACTCCAATAATAGCCAGGGAAATACATGGAAGAGTAAGATATAGTTCCTGCCTCCAAGGAACTAAAATATAAGGGACACTTACCCAGATAAATAAAATTTAACATAGAAAAAGAGAACTGTTATAAAATAAACACATTTTTAATAAAGTTTAATAGATGGAAGATATACATCTGCTTAGAGGAAACTCAGAGGATAATGGAGGACATACCCAAACATTTACACTGTTAGACATTTGTATATCTTTGCTTCAGCTTCCCATTTCCGACACAGGAATAGTAACACTGGTTGGTTGCAGTGAAATAATGTCTGTAAATACATCTATCCAGTACTTGTCACACAGGCAATATCAGTAACTATTACTTCCTCACCTCAGGATACCTCTTAATGCTTTAAAAGGTCTATTAGATAAATCTGCAATATATTATACATGGTATCATTCTTTTCATTTATTTAGTTTTCCCATTAGTAAACCTAGTTCTAGAATACTCAATTATGCTGACACAGGATCATACTTATTATAGTTCCAGAAAGCAAAATTGGAGAGTGGAAAAGTAAGTTTGGAGAACAGGAAGCAACATATTCAGACAATCCTGCTTTTTAAAAACCTATTTTGAAATAGTAAATTGCCAAGAATTGATTAATACTTTCAAACCTAACATACAGCTTGGTACATGTAGGTGTTCAGTATGTGTTTATTGATAGAATGAGTGAATTTGGAATGAGCATGTTCAAGTTTTACTTGATTATATTTAAATTAGTATGGTAGTCAGAATTCTCAGAATGATCCTCAATGACTCTGATAAGTCTTGCCCTTATATAATCCCCTTCTTCTTGAGTGTGGGTAGAACCTATGCATATTATATACTCCTGTAGTATGGAAAAAAATTTAATTTGAAAAAGTAACAAAAGGGAAATTTGGAACAGTGTTGAGCAGAAAGAGGGTGGATAGATAATCTAATCATACGAACCCTTTATAAGCAAAGAGTTTTCTTCAGGTGGCCCCATAAGAGGAACTTGGAGATATTTGAGGCATAATAAGGGCTTGATGCATCATTAATAGATTGAACATTGTTGGGTCATGTAAGAAGGAATGTTGGTAATTTCTAGCCAGCAAAGAAATGAGAACCTCAGTTCTATAACTGTAAGGGACCAAATTTCAGCCAGCAACCTGAATGAACTCAGAAGAGGATTGTTCCTCAGAATCTTAATAAGGAGTTTTCTTGCCTAATATATCAGCTTTGTGAGATCTGAAGCAGAGAACTCAGCTGAGTCTCCCCAGACTTGTGACCTACAGAACCATGAGGTAATAAGTGGGTAGTATTTTAGCTACTAAGTTTTCACATACCCCTGAATATATTGCAGGTCTAAGAAAAATTAATGTAATTCTAATTTATGAGGTAAATTGAGAGTATAAGGAAACTTGAAAACTACAACTAAACAATTACAACAATTATAAATTCTAAAACATTTATTCTATGCCAGGTCCTTGGACTGTGTAGACATATTTGTAGACATTAGTAGACATTGTAGACAATAGTCACACCAACCTCATTAGGTAGCTACAGAGAATATCAAACTTTCTATAGAGAAGCAAACAAAGAGAAGTTGAATAACTTTCCCCAGGTCACACAACTACAATATAGTAATGTCAGGACTCAATTCAGGCTTTAGAGTCTGAAGCCTTATCCACTGAGATTACTGCCTGTTTAAAATAAGTGAAAAAAAAACCCAAAAAATTAAAATAAAGCATGTTTACTTTTCACCTAAAAGATGAAGTAACCAATGCATGTCACCATGTCCTCACTCATCCCCACTCATTTTCTCCATTAAGTGCCATGTGCCAGTACGTTGAGGTATAAAACAAGTACCTTGGCAATGCCTGAGCATACTGTTCATTGGATCTGGGGAAGATGGTTTGTTGGGAAACAATAAGGCTATGAGGAGTTTTCAGCTGAAATAAATACTTCAGTAATACTTTCAGTTGAAAGTGATCATTGGCCACATGATCATTGGCCACATCTGGTTGTACACTGCAAGGTGTTTCTAATTAATATATCTTATATTCAAGGAATTCTGGGAAGTCTTATATGGCTGAAAGGGTGAACAAGTTAGGAGAAAACTCTGAGCACAGAAATAAGCAAGCATGCCAGTAGAAAACTCTAGGCTCGCTCAGATACAGCAGTGAGCTCAAAATACCAGGCATCTAACCACCTGTCATTGACTTCTTTCACCTTTCAGGATTAAATTCACAGCCTTCAAGGTATGATTTCTCCAGCTCCATCTTCTGCCATTCCCTGACATTTAGTCTTCCCTTGATTTAGAGATTACTATCTATACAGTTTGATGAATCAAATAGTGCCCATAAATATGAGCTTCTGCTGATGAAATATGCTGTCCATGTTAAGTCAGCTCCTACTCATCCTTTAAATTCAACATAAGCAACATCCTAAAACCACTGTAAAGAATTATTCCTATGTGCCTCCTCATACTTATTTTTCTCTATATACTACTTAATTTGTGAGTTCACCCTAACAGGGTATAAACAGGGACCATCTCTTTCTTGGGTTGGTATATCCATTGCCTAGTAGAGTGTTGGGCATTGTTATTATGTTAATTAAAAACTGATACATAAATAGTAGAGAGACATAAAGCAGACTGGCTGAATGTGTGATAACAGCTAATTTACACAAAACTTAGTGCAGCAGAGTCTCTGTGCTAAACACTTTACAACTTCTTTAATGCTCAACCCCTTTCCCAGCACACCCCCCCCCCCAGAAGTTATTATCATTACTGTCACTGTAGAAAAGAAAACAAACAGAGAGATTAGGTACACTGTCTAAGGTAAAACAGCACAGGTAAGATTTGAATCCTCTGACTCTGCAATCCCTGCTCTTAAAACATAACCCAACTTTGTGGATTCAGAGCCTAGGATGAAACACGCATACCTTGGAGATATTGTGGATTTAGTTCCAGAACACTACAAGAGTGAATATCTCAATGAAATTACTCAAATGAATTTCTTGGTTTCCCTGTACATATAAAAGTGGTGTTTACACTATAACTAGTTAATTAAGTGTGCAATAGGATTAGGTCTAAAAAAATCCATGTATATAGCTTAATTAAAAGTATTTCATCACCAAAAAAAATGTTAATGACCATCTGGGCTTTCAGCAAGGCATTACCTTTTTGCTGGTGGAGGGTACTGCCTGGATGCTGATGGCTGCTGACTGACTGACTGAGGTGGTGGCTACTGAAGGTTGGGGTGACCGTGGCCATTTCTTAAAATTAGACAACAGGAACATTTGCCACATCAGTGGACTTTTACTTTTGTCCATGGATTTCTCTGTAGCATGTGGTGTTTGATAGTATTTTACCCACAGGACTGGGTTCTTTCAAAACAGGAGTCAATCCTCTCAAACTCTGCTGCTGCTTTACCAATTCGGTTTATATGATATTCTAAATCCTTCGTTATCATTTCAATAATCTTCACAGCATCCTCACCAGGAGTCAATTCCATCTCAAGAAACAACTTTTTTGCTCATCCATAAAAAGGAATTCCTCATCCATTCAAGTTTTATCATGAGGTTGCAGCAATGCAGACACATCTTCAGGTTCTACTCCTGATACTAGTTCTCTTGCTACTTCCACCACATCTGCAGTTACTTTCTCCACTGCTGTCTCGAATCCCTCCAAGTCATCCACGAGGGCTGGAATCAACATCTTCCAAACTCCTATGCATGTTGAAAATTTGACCTCTTCCCACGAATCGCAATGCTCTTAAAGGCATCTAGAGTGATGCAACGTTTCCAGAAGGTCTTCAATTGACTCTGGCCAGAGCCATAAGAGGAATCACTATCTATAGCAGCCACTGCCTTATGAAAGGTATTTCTTAAATAAGAAGACTTGAAAGTGGAAATTACTCCTTGATCCACGGACTGCAGAACGGATGCTGTGTTAGCAGCCACGAAAACAACATTCATCTCATCGTACGTTCCCTCAGACCTCTTGGCTGACCAGGTGCACTGTCAATGAGCAGTCATATATTTTGAAAGGAATCTCTTCTTCTGAACACTAGGTCTCAACAGCGGGCTTAAAATATTCAGTAAACCATGTTGTGGACAGATGTGCTGTCGGCCAGGCTTTCTTATTCCATTTATAGAGCACAGGCAGAGTAGATTTAGCATAATTCTTAAGGGCCCCAGGATTTTCAAATGGTAAATGAGCACTGGCTTCAACTTAAAGTCACCAGCTGCATGAGCCCCTAACCAGAGGGTCAGCCTGTCCTTCGAAACTTTGAAGCCAAGCACTGACTTCTCCTCTTCAGCTATGAAAGTCCTTGGTGGCATCATCCTCCAATAGAAGCCTGTTTTGTGTACATTGAAAATCTATTGTTTAGGGTGGCCACCTTCATTAATTATCTTAGCTACCTCTTCTGGATAAGTTGCTGCAGCTTCCACATCAGCACTTGCTGCTTCCCCTTGTGCTTTTATGTTACAGAGATGGCCTCTTTCCTTAAACCCCATGAACCAACCTATGCTAGCTTTGAACTTTTTTTCTGCAGCTTCCTCACCTCCCTCAGCCTTCACGGTATTGAAGAGAGTTACAGCCTTGCTGTGGATTAGGCTTTGGCTTAAGGGAGTGTTGTGGCTGCTGTGGTCTTCTATCCAGACCACTAAATAGTTCTCCATATCAGCAATGAGGCTGTTTCACTTTCCCATCATTCATGAGTTTGGTGGAGTAGCACTTTTAATTTTCTTCAAGGACGTTTCCTTTGAATTCACAACTTGGCCAAGTATTTGGTGCAAGAGGCCTAACTTTTGGCTTATCTTGGCTTTCAACATGTCTTCCTCACTATGCTTAATCATTTCTCGTTTTTGATTTAAAGTGAGAGATGGATGACTTCCTTTTACTTGAAAACTTACAGGCCACTGTAGGGTTATTAATTGGTCTAATTTCAATATTTTCACATCTCAAAGAACAGGGAAGCTTGAGGAGATGGAGAAAGATGGTATAATGGCTATGGCTAGAGCACATTCAACATTTATTGATTAAGTTAGTCACCTTTTTTTATAAGCACAGTTTGTGGTGCCCCAAAACAATTACAGTAGTAACCTCAAATATTTCTTACAACAGAAATCCATAAAAAATATAATAATAATTAAAAGTTTGAAATACTGCAAAAATTACTTTAATGAGACACAGACACATGCAACAAAACAAATGCTGTTGAAAAAATGGTGTCAATAGACTTGCTTGCCACTGGTTGCCACAAATCCTCAAAATAGAATTTCACATTGAGCAAAGCTCAACAAAATGTAGAGCATTTTTTGGAGAAAAGTAAAGAAAACGAGGCAGTGAAAAATGTTACGCTCTTAAGATATACCTACTATAGAAAATCTCTTTTCCTTTCTTTAAGAATGCTTTTTAAAAAATACTATGGCCAGTATAAATAGAAAATTATTTTCAAAGAGTGGTGAGGAGGAATCTGCGGAAGAAGTTAAGGCTCAAAGAAATACAACACAGCAAAGAGAAAAGTCAAGTCCTTTTTGTCATAGACTGTTTTTCACACAGTACAATATTCATAAGGAATTTCGTTAATTTACTTTTATACACAGTGAAACTAGAATGCCATGCCTTCAAGAAGACTCAATAAAATAATTGCAGCTGATCCATTCATTTCAGAAATATTTGTTGAGAAGCTGCTACATGACAGGAACCATGCTAGCTAATGAGGATATAGTTTTGAACACAACAAAGACAGTCCCTACCCTTATATCACTTATAAACTAATGTTAATGAGAGCTAATATCACTAGGAACCATGCTATGTATTTTAAATTCAGTATTATCTCATTTATTCATCACACAACTGCCCAAAAGGGAGAATGAGTTATAAAGACCTTAACTTGTCGAAGCAACACAATCAGTGGAAAGCTGTAGTAAGAAACTGGTTTGTTGAATCTGGGACTTGTCCTTTATACCACTTGCCTGTGTTGAAATCCAAATAATACTGAAGCACTAGTATAATGTATTAGTGCTATAGTTGTAGCACTAATAATGTCTGAATAGTAATCATCAAATTTTAATGACTGTAACCCTTTCTTCCTACTCAAGCTTTTACTTATATTCATAAAGGCTAATTTTCAGGAAAAAATGTCCACTTTGATTTTTCTGATATTGACAATTTGAAAAGAAATATTTTACCACCACCACCTTGTCCGCCCTCCTGTCCCTGCCAAAAAAACATAATTACCTTTCAAACCAACCTGTGGAACTAAGTTTGCCTTTCAACTTTAGTGTAGCCTTAATTCATGACAGCATTCCTGAAATTCTGCTCAGATAATGACAGACATGGCAACACTTACAGTGAATGACTATTGCCAAAAAGTTGATCCATTAGTTTGTCTTACTTATCCTTGTGGTTACTTCATGACTATTTTTTTTCTTTTATATTTATGTTTGCAACTAGCACAGTACCTAACACATAGTACCAAAAGTAATCTGGTCTTTCCTTCAAAAACAAACAACAGGGGTGCCTGGGTGGCTCAGTCGGTTAAGCGTCCGACTTTGGCTCAGGTCATGATCTCGTGGTCCACGAGTTCGAGCCCCGCGTTGGGCTCTGTGCTGACAGCTCAGAGCCTGGAGCCTGTTTCGGATTCTGTGTCTCCCTCTCTCTCTGACCCTCCCCCGTTCATGCTCTCTCTCTGTCTCAAAAAAAAAAAAAAAAAAAAAAAACCAACAACAAAAACCCGATACTGAGTCCTACTGTATATATTTTACGAACAGATGCCTGTAAATGAGACAGATGATAATTCATCAGCTAAATTTTTTAGTATCAGCTAAATTTTAAAGGTTTTTTAAATGGTTGAAAATCAAATAATTCTCTTTTAAGGAATATGAGGACATGTGACTCATTGATAAAAACAATCCTTGTAATTCCATTTCCCAAATGACCTAGGTTTTTAATTTCAAGACAAAAATACCTGATTTTAAAAGATAAGTATCTACCCTCTGGGCAAAACTGATGATTTCTCATTTTTCCTACCATAAAAAGTGATTCAAGAACCTTGTAAATTATAGGTTTCAAACAACCATTTAATTTAGATTAAATTAAATAGCAATTGTATGTTAAATAAATATGAAATGGCTCTGAAAGTATTTGTTAAAGATTAAGAATTCTGTAATACATGGCTTCTGTTACACATTTGTTATTGCTGATATTTAAAAGAAATCACCATTTAATTGAAATACTTAAAGAACACTTACAAAGGAAAGCATAGCATTTAGTAAAACCCATAAGAATCTAATAAGCCCAAAAGAGTAGCTCTTAAAAAAGTGCCCCTTCTCCAACTGTGTGGCAGAATGTCTGCAGTGCAAACATGGCCCGGATCCTATACAATCTTTACAAATGCCATGATTAAATTTGCGAATATCTGCAAAAAAAGGGGTTTTATTTTAAATATCTATTATCAAAGTAGTTTTGGGCTATAGGATATAGGTCCCACCTGACATTAAAAACAATCATTGAATGAACTAAAGGGAGATGAAAATAGGAAGTACCTCATATATCCATCACACATTTGAATATAACTATCATCCTTTGGAGAAAAAATTAAATATTGCAGAGCACATCACATCATGGCTTTTATCCTGCATTTTCCCCTGTTTTTCCAAGTTGGGAGTTATGAGAAATGAAAAAGGAGGCTTCCTTTGATCATGCCAGAGGTCTTGAATCTTAAGGTTGTATCTTTGTTAATGACACCCAAACTATTCAACTTATAGAAAATACCATAAAAACTTCAGCATTGCAAAAACCGAGTATTTCAGGGAGGGTGGTGGCATTTTAGGTCAAACACTTCAAGGCACTTAAGGGATCTGAAAGATGAAAAGACTGGAATATTGAGAGAGTGAAGTAAGCGGAGGCTACATTCAGTATGGGTAGATCAAAGATAAAGAGGAGTTGCCAGGACTTTTGGGATTAGCTGGGTATGTGTAAGAATAAATGAAGGAGCATAATCTACTGGTAATTCTACAATTATTAGAACTGGGAGGTCATGGATGTCTTTCAACAGGAATCTGTAATGAGATTAGGCAACTGATTTTCAGACTAAAGATAATCACAGATGCACGAGGCTGGGAGTTAAATTGGAATACACTTGGAATATGCAGCAGTTGAATCTATTGCCCCTCCCTTAAAGTTCAGTCCAGATTTACCAAAAATAGTTAAAATTTCAGGATCTAGATGTTAACAGCCAAGCCTAGAGCTAAAAAATGTGGGAATTTTATTATGATGTGACCGTTGGCATTTTTCTTATCCTAGTCATAAGAGTTACAGCTTCAGGAAAAAAAAAAAAGCAACCGGGTTCCCCAAATTACCTAATTAATAATAGATAACAAAAGAAATTTAAAGTGATTACTAAAGGAATATGGCTTTTATGATAACCATTATGTCTCAAAAGAGTTGTGTAACTCTCATACTAACTTTCAACCTTAAATTCATTAAAGACAGATTATTTCTCTGAAGGGATATCCAGATGTTCTCTGCCAGCTGCTTAAAACCTCCCAAGACAACTGTTGATTCTTATTGCCTAGAGAATGCTAGTTTCTAGAAAAGATTACCTAGCGAGTCCTATGAAGCACCAGTGACAGAACCAATGTGGCACCACTGATTATGAATTTGGATAACCTTAATCGACAATTACAGTGGATATTATCAATTAAATTGTAGTTCAAGTTCTCTGACCTACTTGGCAAAGCTAATTCCCATCTCTCAGTTTTTATTTCTCTAAAGATCAAACAAAAGGATTGGACTAAGTATCTCTTAAAGCGAGGTTAACCTCTGGCTAAACATAATCATATGGGTATTTATTAAAATGCAGATTCCTGAGTCTCATTCTCAACTAAGTTGAAATCCAAATCTCTGGGATGAGACTCAGATTCAGCATTTCAAACAAGTCCCTTAACTGAGGTCTGAGTACTGTCTGACTACAAAATTTTTAAGGTTCTTTCTAGCTTTGCGATTTGGGTTGATCCCTTGATATCTTTTATAACTTTGTAGTAGTTAATGATTTAAGCCTGCCAAAAAACAAGCAAAACAGTTTACCTGTAAAATAAATAGGTATAAAAATAATGGAGTGCTTTGTTACTCCAAGTTTGGGTTTCCATGAAATAGTATAGGAAACAGCATTTCAACCTGCCCTTTCAGCTCTGGGATGTATCCCAACCTCCCCCCTCCCCCCTTTTTTTAATTATTATTTTTTAAATTTTATTTTAGAGAGAGTGAGTGAGCATGATTGGGGAGAGGGGCAGAGGGAGAGAGTAAGAATCTTAAGCAGGTCCTATGCTCAGTGAGGAGCCCAACACAGGGCTCAATCCCACAACTCTGGGATCAGGACCTGAGCCGAAATCAAGAGTTGGATGCTCAACCACCTGAGCAACCTGGGTAGCCCCCCCCAACCTCCCTTTACAAGTGCTATCCTCCTTTTGTCGCTAGTTTCCATGAAATACACTTTCAAGAAGGGCTCTCACATGATGAATTTATGTCAGCGGGTTATTTTTATCAGGAAGTTTCAGATATGGGGGCCTCATCTCAATATTTAAATATTAATATTTGTAAAACCCATATAAAGTGCCATGCCCATCATAATGAGTTACATAACTGTCAATTCTGGAATGATAAAAGCCTTTTTCCTCTACTAGAAAGATTTCTCAGTTGGAACTGTGTCCTTGCTCTCCCAAACCGTAGTATTAAAAGGAAACTATTTTACTCATATTTAAGATGAAACCTTGTTAACTATCAATTTGGTTACTCTTATGATAAATTATAAAGAGTAAAATGCCAACATGAAGAAAACTTTCTGCTAATGATAAATAAATAGTTTAGGGTATAGTGGTAATAGGCAGCTTTTTGGAAATAATCATTTGCAAAATGACACGTAAGTACCCTTTTGACTTATGTTTTTAAAGATAATAAAATTTTCCCAAAGCACATTGAATTGTCTTTATAATTAGGCCTTTAAATTAATCATGACTCATCATTTATTATTTATTGAGGAAACTTTTCTGTATGGTACTTGCCTCTTTATTACCTACTACTTCAAAGTGCATAGCCTGATTTGAATAGAGGATCTGAGACATGTAATATTACAATGATTCTCAGTGGAAAACAACTTTTCAGCTCGTGGGGTTAAAACAAAGCTTGTTAATGGGAGAACTCTGGTGAATTCCAACTGGTATCATCACTGAACATGTAAGTAAAAGTAAGTTCTTAGGACACTTCAGCATTTCAATTGATTGACTGAGTCAAGTAAGTGGGTCTACTTAGATTTTTGTTTCTGCTTGAAAAAAAACTGAGATAGCAGCATCTGTAGTGATAAGTGGTTCAAATGGTTGTGTGACTACATCATGTAAGGATATACTAACTTTTTAGTGGGGGAGAGATGGGTAATAAGTAATAAAAAGTAATAAGAACATGGTTATTTTAGTGTCCTAATTTAGGGGCAATTTTTAAAGATCATGTGAAAAAAGCAGGTAATTCCTATGTATATTCTTAGCATAAATAAATGGGAGAAAATTATAAATAAATAAATATCTCATTTAAATACATTAACCTATAGAATATATCTTGAATGATACACTGGTTTTCTGTACCATTAACCTTTTTTTTTTTCTTCCCTGCTCTATGAAATTCTTCTCAACTGGCCCTGTGGCATTACACTCTCAGGTTCTCCTCTGTTCCCTCCTCCTCTGAATCTACTTGCCAGCTTCTCTACCTTCTTCACCTGAAAAATATGGGTTCTCCCAACATTCTGCCTTCAATACTCTACCCTCCCTCTGCAAACATTGTCCACCAGTGAATCTTTTCACTGTTACAGCTACATCCATTATCACTAAGTTAAAGACTGAAATCTCCATCACTACTTTCCTTTTCTATATCAAATTCTCAATCAAAAATTGCCAGTAGGTCATTTCTTTGTATATTCCAATCTAATCAAACAGGTCTAAATATTATCCATTATTCATCTTCTAGAACTTCTCCTTCAAAAATCCTATTAATATCTGCAAATGATAATGCTCAAACTATCTGGCTGGTAATCCAGGTCCCAATATGCCATACTGTCAAATTGCTGTCCCTGTATATGTATAGGCTTTCCTTCTGGACAGTGCATTGGAGAACAGGACAGATTTGGGAAATGTGAATTCTATTTCTTTCTCTGTCACCAGTGTCATCTCAGACATGTTCTTTAATGTCCCCGAGTCCCCATTTCTTCTTCTGTCAACTGGGGATAATAACACATGGAAGAATACACATATCGACTTAAGCACAATGTGACAAAGTAAAGCTCAACAAGTGATTGTGAAGAACAAATGTGACACATTTGCTTGTGTCCTTCTTTCCATCTGCTTTCTCTCCTCATCTATGTCTAACTCATCATTCAAGAGCTAGCTGTGCTGCCTCCCATCACAATATTTAGAGAAATTTCTCTGATCACTACACAGTTTGCCTGCAGAATACACTTAGATAGTGTCTTTTCTTGTATGTATGCGTTATTTTATTTTCAACTTAATTGTAAGATGCTGAAAGAGTAGTTTGATATCCCAATTTTTGGTGTATCAGCCAGTAAGCCAAAAACAGTAGCATTTGCTGAATAAATCAAATGCCATTGTTCCTCATACTAACCAAAGTCCAAGGGGCCTTTTAGACTGAGGAGTAGTTGTGCTTGAATCTGAGGTTTTAGTCATTATTGACTGAAAACATTGTCATGTTTGAGCCAGGGAGATCTGTGCTTTGGCATTCTCTTTGCTCTTTTCTCAGGAATGTATTAAGATTTCGTATTTGTGAACGTTGTAAGTATTTTAACCCACCTTTACTGTCTCTTTTCTGTCTGCCACATGTTCTCACAGAACTTCTAAGGGAATGTGAAAACTGAAGTGCATCGTCTTCTTCACTTGGGCACTATATACTCTCCAAATGTAACTTAACATGAACAAAGTGTGGACTCTACCCAAGCAATGCTCAGGAAAGTCTCTCAAGATCCGGAAACAAACATTCTGGGATACTCTGCAGGCCAGATGTGCAGACTACAAGATGGCATGTGGGAAAGGAGAGAAAGAACCCAAGCCCATTAAATCTAGCACATTCCCAGGGTGGCTTACTTTTCTTTGCAAAAACGTGGAGAGGTGGGGGGCCCTTTGTTCCTGGCTGCCATTTGCCCACACTTCCTGGATGTTTATTAATATCAACTAAAAGAGAAAGACGGGTATGTTTGAGAGTAATGGCTATAATAAGTAGGTAGAAAGCAATCCCTCAACCTAAAGTGTTTATGTGCTTGTTTCTCTCTGAGGTCCAACAGCTTCTATATCCACTTCATTCACCACATGACAGAATTCAGCAAAATCCTACACACTTACTGTATCATCTTGAGCAAACCATGTTGCCAGTTGGAGATGTGGTGTACTCACTACCTCATTTGAAAAACTAAGAAATTGTTGTAGATGATTTTGAAGTTCCTTTGCATCTACAATTCTACCTTAGTGAAAGACTAATCTTTCCTTCCCCAAATAACAGAACTCTTCAGGTCAAACTCTAATTACTCTCTTTGGCACTCACAGAAATGGTTGCCAAATTTTTGGCTAGTGACTGACATTTCATATCCACACTAGTGCACTTTCAAACACAAACCATCCCGAGCCTTTCTTTGTTCTTCAGAGATGTCTGTTTCCGTCATCCCAAGAAAATGCAAGAACAGCCAAATGCAGGTGTTTGGGCATGGCCTAACAACTATGGTGCTTTGTCTTTTTTTTTTTTTTTTTTTTTGAGGGGAGATCTGTTTTAATGTACAGAAAAAGTCACAAAGGCTGATCCCACAGTCTTGACATTTCCTCTGGTTGTCTGACATTCCCTCTGAAGTCCATGGGGATTCTGCACTCCAAAGGTACAGGCCCATCACAGGTAAATGAAGAAATATCCAAAGGAGGAGAATTTTAGTTAACAAGAAAAAAATAAAAACCTTAATATAGAAAAATAAAAAGTGATTTTGTTGTTATTGTTGCTGGGAAAAAATGGGAGTTTAAACAGCACATTTATTTCGTTTTAATTTCTGGGCTGTCAGACATCAGCTCTCAAGCCCTGATTCGGAACACATGCGAGGTCCCTTTGAAGTTTGGGCTGCTTTTCTTAACAATGGCAGAGAGATATAAAGAAATTAAACTGCAACATAATCATGAAACAGAACTTCTGGACTCCTGATTTACAAATTGTCATTATTTCATTATTTCAAGACTTCATTTTCAAAGCTTCATTGTGGTGCATACCTTTTTGTAATTTTTTTCTGGTTAAGCTCAAGATTCAGCTGTACTTTTCCCCTCCAAAATGAAGCATTCTACTTTTATTTTAATCAACTAAAAAAATAGTTTATTGTGGTTTTCCAAAGACAAGAAAGGAACTGGAAAATTCAGAGGAATATATTAAATGGAACCTTTTTGATAAAAGCCATAGCAATATAGGGTTTAGCTCTTAAAATACCCAATTCTCTTGGCATAAAGACAAAAATGTACCTTAAATTTTCAGGCAGTCCAAAGAAAATGTCTACTTTGTTTTCATGCTCTAATAACAACGGTCTTTACCAAAGATTTCAAGGATCCTGAATAAAAACTGCACTTTAAATTTGGTCTGGTAGATGCCACATTTAAACACACAGACACACACAGACACACACACACACTGATTTCATGTTATCATTCACTGGTCATACATATTTATTTGAATGGATTATGGAATTTTATAATCCAACAGACCTTTATGTAAATATGAACAGGCTAAAAGATTCTTAGTACCTAAAAGAGTTTTCCTCACTGAATATTTTTTCTTGTAATATTTATACTCTTTCCAAATACTGCTGTTTTATTCTACCTGTTTCCATTTTTATAATGAAAACTTCCACTCAAGATTTCTTCTTTGCTATAATCTTAATGGTTACATAGTTTTGACCTTCAGTACACCTTCACGGAGTACTCACCATGTTTTATTTCAAGTTCCAACTTCATAAACCAAAGTGATATGGGAAGTTGAAAGAACTATCCTCATCAGTGGTCAGCTCATACTGACTTGTGAGAACTAGTTGCTACATTTTCAGAAACTTTGTAAGCCAGGTGTAAGCATCTCCATTATTAAATATTAATATACATAATATTACAATAAAAAAGTATACTAAAACAAAGGTACTAACACTCAAAACTTATCACTTCCTAATTATTTAGTACTTCTGCTGTTGTTTATGGTCCTGGGATTATTTGCATCTATGGTATCGATATGGTGGAAATATTGTGTGATACTTTGCTATTGTACATGTCTTCTCAACTTGTGAAAGTGACTTCACATTGGTAGCTGAAATTGGTCATGTGGGAGTATTATAGCACAAGCCTGTTTTTCTGTTTTGTTTTTGTTTTTTTGTTTTTGTTTTTTTTTTGTTTTGTTTTTGTACATGTTTTGATAAACATGTACCTGCACACCATTAATTGTCCTTTGAATAATTACCTGAATTATTCAAAATAACTAATTTATGATTTACGATGATCACTTTAAGCTATGTATTTCAATTAACAATAGGAAGCTGGAATTTATTCTTGTTAGTCTTACTTTTTGGGTAGGATTGAATGGGAGAACTGGAATATGTGAAACTATTCCCACTATTTCCACCTGCTTTCAGCCTGAAACTCCTCATAGTTCCTTAACGCTGCCTACTACTCTTTAATCTCTTCACTGTTATTCAGTGCATTGATTTTCTTTTCATATTCCCAGCTTCTAAGGTTTTAATTTCTCCTCTGCCTAGAATAAAATTGCATTTTCACATCTCTTGAACCACCTCTTAAAGCTTTAATGAAAAACTGCATACTCTTGATGTCAATAGTAATTAGCAAGGTTGGTATAAGGTTCCTCTTATTTTCTGGCACAGGAGCAGGAAAATGTGGTCCAAATGAAACAAAGAAAATTGTACATAATTTTTTTTAGGAAGAGTGGGGAGTAAAGTGTGTATTGCTGTGTCATTACCTTAGAATTTTGGACTGTAAGTATCTAGAAGGGAGGTACCAAGTATGTCAAGCAGCCTAATCCCTTAAGTATTAAATAATCAACAGATGGGTTGCCAAAATCCCTCCCATTCTACTTTGACAATGGCCTCCATCTACAAATGAAAACATTTCTATGTCAAGTAGTTTAAATTTTATTATTCTGATATGAATGACTGTCTTGAATACAAACAGGTTTTAGACACAGAAAATTAAGATCTCTTTCTCCAGAATGGATGTGGAAAAGATTTGGATAAGAACTGGAGAAAGTCTGACTATGAAAATCAGCCATGTGTTGAAAAGACTGCATTATTTATATACAACGCTATAGCTATAGCCTTTGCTCTAGCTCTCAAGAATGCTAGATTCCCCTCAATGCCCAAAAGAGAAATAGAAAAAAGTTTAAGCAAAGAAAATACTCATTTGTATATGCTACAACTAACTACAACTTTTTCACTAAAAACTCCTCTTTAGATAGTTTTCTAATATTTAAGATTAGTATTATTTATAGTTCATGGTGAGAACATTAATCTAAACATATTATCTAAGCTCTGGTATAGCATTTTTAAGGAGCATGACAATGTCTTTGATAAAACTGTAAGATCTAAAAGTCAGGCCTACCTGCGTTCAACACAAATCTGTCTCCTCCTAAATTCTAAAAAGAGAATTACTCTAGTTTTCATTAGAATCATTGTAAGTAATGTCATATACAATTTAAAAAAATCAAGCAGACCAATATTTCTCAAACTCCACATAATCAACATTTTGGATCAGTTAAAACTTTGTTATAGGGCACTGTCCTGTGCCTTGTATTATGTTTAGCAACATCCCTGAGCTCTCCCCACCAGATGTTAGTAGCGCCATCCAGCTGTGCCAACTGCAATGTCTTCAGACATTGCCAAACATACTCTGGAATGCAAAGTTACCTTGAGTTGAGAACCACTGAATTAGACTGATTTTCAACAAAAGTGTTAATTTCATACATAACACATTTTTAGAATTTTTAAAAATCTGATGAAGAAAGCCCCATAGCAATAGTACTTTCACTTATTAGATACCTCTGTAATTTTCAAAAAGTTTTAAAACATTATCTCATTTAATTCTTATAGCAAATAACAATATAGGTTTTTATGTCCATTTTGATAGATGAGAAAACTGAAAATATAAAGGAAAATAACTTCCCAAAGAGCACTCAGTTATTGTGCTGGTTTTAAATATATTTAATTCCAAACTACATATATATAAATTCAGTGAAAAATTATTGAGCTTTGACTACTTAGAATCTGTGTAATTTATGTGGCTCTTAGCTTTTATATTACACTTACTTTAGAATATGAAGCTTTTTAAAGAATGTACACACATTTATTTTTATTTTTTTCACACATTTTTGAAGTACCACCTATTCCACTGAGCATCTAAAAATAGGCCCCACTTAAAGTTTTTTCATGGTGCCTCTTAATGTATAGAAAAAAAAAACTTTATAAAAATTATGTCTTTTCCTTTAGAATAAAATACATTATCATGAAAACAGTATTGTAAAAATATCTAAAGTATACTATGTACACATACTATATATACATAGCAAAATACACTATGACATATACTATAGGTATAAATTTGATCAGAACTAATTCCATAGAAGTCACCTTTAACTCTCACTTTCAAGGTACTTCTGGATCTGGATGATGCTGAAAATGACCCTACATTCTTATACCTACTCTGAAGATAGCACTTCACTATTCTAGCCAATGTGTCACTATATTACCAAGAGTAAGGTAAACTGTAGGGATACCTCATATACTAAGCATGTTTCCCTTAATGCATTTTGTTTTCTTTCCAGGATTACAGATTCCATGTCACTGGGTTGCATGACACTGTGGATCACTGGTCTATCCTTCTCCAAGGAATTACCTAGCTATGGCTCCAAAGGTCTGTGGCCCATCTTGTAAGGATGGGACACAATGACATCATTGCTGGATTCTACTTTGCTTTTTGAGGTTGTGGTAAAACCCACCTGTAGTCAAATTTTGCCTGTCAAATAATATGACATCATAAAATCTGTGGGGAATTCTTAAACTAGTGGTATGACTCAACTGGTAATAACATGAATGACGTAATCTTAATATGCATCATAGCATCTTATGACATGCCCCTTCTTTAAAAATCTTTTTAGACAAAACTTCATCACTTAAGAATTAAATAATTTAAACTTCCTACTATAAAAACTGCTATTATCCCTCACCTCGTGACAAATGTTTTTAATATATAGTTAACCTGGGCGTTGTCTATTTTACCTGAGAAATGCTTTCCAAATGAGCATAATCCAGAGTTTTTGTGAGAACCTCCTTCCTCACCTCTATGTTAAACTCATTTTTTCTGACTCAAACAAAATTATACAGAAAAAAATTCAGCTTTCTCTGTTCTGAATGACATTATATCCTGCAGGATGGATTCCCCACCCTTGGGATACTTTGGGTTTTAGTGGATGTTTTCATAGCATCTGCTTGAGGATTCTAAGCTTTGTAATGCACATGGCATTGTTTTCTTCTTTTAATGTGAGGATGTTCCTGATATGAAGAGAAAAGAAAGATTTTCCTGCTATCCCATGTTCTCTATTTCCCCAGGTTTACACCCAAACTTTCTCATCGTTAGGATAAAAGTTCTGGTATTCCCTGATTCATATTAGAGCTTTCTAGGCCTTTAAAACTTTAAGATATCCATTAAACTATAAATATCCCAGTATCTTCACCATCTCCACCCTAAATATTTGATAATGTTGGAGAGAAAAATGGGCTTTCCAAAGTCCATAGAAAGGAGTTTTTAATACATGTTAGCTAGCTTGTAAGAGACAAGGTAGCCTTAGTGTGTGTTCACTTACTCTAAGATGCAATCCTAAACTCTCAAGTGCCTTCGAGCCAGTGAGAGACATAAGGCAAGGTCATAGATTATAACAGGACAGAGATAAAGGGATGAGCAAGAGAAGAGACTCCAAGAGCATCACTAGGAGTTAACAAAAGTGAGTAATTCTGGCTGGGAGTCAAGAGGCTCTTTAAGGAGAGGATATTTTATGCTGGAGCTCAAGTATCAGTACAACTTGGCCAGCAAAAGGGAGAGGAAGAGCTCTGAAGGCAAAGAATATACTGAGCAACTTATAGAGAAAGAAAAGGCAGAGACTTTGAGGTTATGCCAAATATAAAGGAGATCTTTATGCTGAAGAGGGCAAACATCACAGTAAGGAGAGTTTGCAAACAGCACAGGGAGTCTCTTGAATGTCATTTCTTCACAAACCTGCCCTATCTCTGACCACCTAGATTTGAAGTTATCTCCTGAAAACCTAAAGCAGCTACTTTTGTCAATCATTTATCACACAAAAATGATAAATTCATGGAGTTTTAGTAGTAGAAGAAATCCAAACATAGATGATGAAAATAAGAGTCAGTAAAGTTTAATTATTCTGTCTTCTATTACTTTAAATTTTCTTGCAATATACACGGAAAAACAATGTATTGAGATATTAACTAGTGCCTCTTCTTCCTTTCAGGAAAACAGAAAGATTCCTTCCAACCCCTCATCCTCCCAATAACACACCACATACACACATTCTCTTCTATTCATAAAAAAATAGCAGATCTTTGGGTTCGGAGTGTAAAGTTCTTCAGTCTTCAGAGACTATTGATGACTTTTGTAGTTTAGGGGCAAAAAGAAGCAGCCAGGTTCAACAATCTCCACCAGACTTTAGTTTGGAAGTGCAGTCCTATTAAGACCATTTGATATATAGATTGTCACTGAGGGTAAGGAAAATGGAGACTGGAGCTTGGGTTAAAGTGAAACTGGCTTAATCCCAGATGTGGTTTCATAGAGAGGGAAGGAAGAATCCTAAATCTAAAGTAGCCATCATGCCACTCTCTGTCAAGTCACTTTGATTTTCCTTTAACCCTTATTGCCACCAGCATTATTCATTTTTGTTTGCTGTCTTACTCCCACACTGTCATCACTCCCCAAAATTAAGTTGCAATGCCAGTGAATATATCTTTTTATTCTCATAACTGCATCCTCAGCAACATTATTTAGGGTCTCAGTAGGAAACAGATGGCGCCTTAAAGAATGTGAAAAGAGAGTTTAATAAAGGTACTTTTTACTGAGGCAAAAGCAACACGTGAAACAATGGAAAGCCAATGCAACCGTTAGGTACGAGGGGCAATGAGAAGAAGTAAGAGATCTGTAGCTGTGGGGAACAGGAGGCCATGTGATAGAGAAGCTATAATGTTAGATAGAAGAATATAGCCCTTGTCCAAAGCCAAGTGGGAGTAGGAAGAAGCGTCTTGTCCTCTAGGCTCCTGCCAGTACCCTCAATGGTCAATATCATCTAGAATCAAGGGAGCCTGGTGCCTCCTAGGGGACCAAGCAGGTTGGAGGGCTGATGTAGAAGGGATAAAGGAGAATAATGCACACATTTAAAATTCACTAAATAAAAGACTAATTTCTCCAAAAGATAAGGACATTTATCTTCCCTTATCAGGAAAAGGCAGGAGTGCTGATGAGGCAGCATATACATTTTGACAGCAAAAGAATACCAAGAGCTTGTGAACTCGGGAGCCAGAGGAGAATGAAAAACATCTCTGTCCCTTGTCTTGGCACAGAGTAAGTGAAAATACTTGCCTTCACGTGGAACACATGAGATGGACAATGAACAGCACCCATAATGGACTAAAGGCTACAACCCCCTCTGAAACTTTTTAACTATGTAACCCTCTTCAATCTTCTCACTCAAATCTAAGCATGGCTTTGAGGATGATTAGAAGGCTTCTCATGGTCTTATGGTGAGGATCTAGCAAGTAGGAAACTCTGAGCCAGATAAAATTTTATTTAGAATAATAAACCAGAACAATATTTTATTTTTTCAAAGATGTTATTCTATGTTTTTAGTTGAGAGAGAGAGAACAATTAGAGGGGCAGAGAGATAGAGAGAGAGAGAGAAAAAGAGAGAGAGAGAGAGAGAGAGAGAGAGAGAGAGAGAATGAATTCCAAGCAGGCTCCATGTTCAGTGAGAAGCCTGATATGGGGCTTAATCCCACAACTCTGAGATTGTGACCATGGCTGATATCAAGAGTCAGATGCTTAAATGACTGAGCAACCCCGGCAGCCCACCAGTGCAATACTTTATAAATCCAAGGATTTTAGATTAATTTCAGTACTGCTATATAGTTTCTATTCTTTGAAACAGACTTTAAACTTTGCAAGGGCTACTATGGGTTGAATTCTCTCCAAATTCATACCGTAATCCCCCAGTACCTCAGAATGTAGCCATTTTATGAGATAGAATCTTTAAAAAGATGGTTAAATTAAAATGATACCATTAGTTAGGACCTTAATCTAGTAAGACTGGAGTTCCTATAAGAGAGTGAGAGATACCTGTAACCCCAGGAGTGAGGATTCAGTAGAAGTCAGACTTCTGCCACCTCAGTCCTGAACTGCTAGCCACAAGAACTATGAGAAAATAAGTTTCTGTTGCTTAATCCACCAGTATTTTGTTATGGAAGCTCTAGTGAACTAATATAAGGGCTAAGACTACATCTTATGTTAACTACATTTTATCATCACATTAGCAGCATGGTGCCCTGACCACGATAGCTGTCCTGTGAATTCTGTGACTTGTTAGCTATATTAGCTCATTCTCCATTTCTAATATATTGGGACTGTGAAGTGCACTGTGTCTTTCATAATTATCTTCTACTTCCATTGTATAAATATGTGAAGTAGAAAATAAACCTTACTATTTCAGTAATTTCTACTTCTCACTAAGGTACAAAATAACCTTTATCTATTTAAAAGAAATATGGAAAAATCATTTTTTTAATTTAAAATATTTTAAAGCTTTCACTTGTTCCAACTGTTGGGTGTTTCTGGAAAGACAGGAATTGTGCCTGTGGTAATTATTAGTATTTCAGCCTCAGACATTCAGCAGAATCCCTGTTCCCAATCGTAGCCAGTGTTATTCCCATTCTAGATTCTTTGCCAGTGGTGGAAAGGTCATGTGGAGGTGAGCATAATATGAGGTATCTGGCTCCAATTCCACAAGAAACATTAAAGTAACTGCAGACTGATAAAATAAAGAGAGGGAACAGCATGCTGGACTACAAAGATCCTAAACCAGAGTGAGCCAAATGGTACATTCTTGACTAATGGTGACTGGCAACGAAAGGGAGAATAGCCCTTAGGAACAGACAGAAGCTCCATTTTAATTTAAAATATAGGTAGGATATATGAGGGTATCTGAAGACATGAGGTAACTGAAAACATGAGTGTAAATAGCTGTTAAGAAGGACAAGTAAACAGTTAACATTTTCTGCAAAAATATGAAAAGTTACCTTTTTTATAGTTAACTGCTGGAAGTCAGTGAGATAATGATAAAAGAAAAAATTAAGTTAAAACAGATTTTTTATGAATGTCCTCAGAAATTGGAAGAAAATAAATTCTATTAGAGGTCATTTTGAATGAGTGACAAAAGGAAGAATAAATATTCGTGAGAGGACTATTACTGATTATCTACAGGCAAACTATGGATATACTGGGAGTTCAGTTCCAGATCATCACCAGAGAGCAAACACAATAAAGTGAGTCAAATGAATTCTTCGGTTCTCAGTACATGTAAGAGATATGCTTACACAATAACTGTGTTTTATTAAGTGTGCAAGAGGATTAGGTCTAAAAAAATCCATGTATATAGCTTAATTAAAAGTATTTCATCACCAAAAAAAATGTTAATGACCATCTGGGCTTTCAGCAAGGCATTACCTTTTTGCTGGTGGAGGGTACTGCCTGGATGCTGATGGCTGCTGACTGACTGACTGAGGTGGTGGCTACTGAAGGTTGGGGTGACCATGGCCATTTCTTAAAATTAGACAACAGGAACATTTGCCACATCAGTGGACTTTTACTTTTGTCCATGGATTTCTCTGTAGCATGTGGTGTTTGATAGTATTTTACCCACAGGACTGGGTTCTTTCAAAACAGGAGTCAATCCTCTCAAACTCTGCTGCTGCTTTACCAATTCGGTTTATATGATATTCTAAATCCTTTGTTATCATTTCAATAATCTTCACAGCATCCTCACCAGGAGTCAATTCCATCTCAAGAAACAACTTTTTTGCTCATCCATAAAAAGGAATTCCTCATCCATTCAAGTTTTATCATGAGGTTGCAGCAATGCAGACACATCTTCAGGTTCTACTCCTGATACTAGTTCTCTTGCTACTTCCACCACATCTGCAGTTACTTTCTCCACTGCTGTCTCGAATCCCTCCAAGTCATCCACGAGGGCTGGAATCAACATCTTCCAAACTCCTATGCATGTTGAAAATTTGACCTCTTCCCACGAATCGCAATGCTCTTAAAGGCATCTAGAGTGATGCAACGTTTCCAGAAGGTCTTCAATTGACTCTGGCCAGAGCCATAAGAGGAATCACTATCTATAGCAGCCACTGCCTTATGAAAGGTATTTCTTAAATAAGAAGACTTGAAAGTGGAAATTACTCCTTGATCCACGGACTGCAGAACGGATGCTGTGTTAGCAGCCACGAAAACAACATTCATCTCATTGTACGTTCCCTCAGACCTCTTGGCTGACCAGGTGCACTGTCAATGAGCAGTCATATATTTTGAAAGGAATCTCTTCTTCTGAACACTAGGTCTCAACAGCGGGCTTAAAATATTCAGTAAACCATGTTGTGGACAGATGTGCTGTCGGCCAGGCTTTCTTATTCCATTTATAGAGCACAGGCAGAGTAGATTTAGCATAATTCTTAAGGGCCCCAGGATTTTCAAATGGTAAATGAGCACTGGCTTCAACTTAAAGTCACCAGCTGCATGAGCCCCTAACCAGAGGGTCAGCCTGTCCTTCGAAACTTTGAAGCCAAGCACTGACTTCTCCTCTTCAGCTATGAAAGTCCTTGGTGGCATCATCCTCCAATAGAAGCCTGTTTTGTGTACATTGAAAATCTATTGTTTAGGGTGGCCACCTTCATTAATTATCTTAGCTACCTCTTCTGGATAAGTTGCTGCAGCTTCCACATCAGCACTTGCTGCTTCCCCTTGTGCTTTTATGTTACAGAGATGGCCTCTTTCCTTAAACCCCATGAACCAACCTATGCTAGCTTTGAACTTTTTTTCTGCAGCTTCCTCACCTCCCTCAGCCTTCACGGTATTGAAGAGAGTTACAGCCTTGCTGTGGATTAGGCTTTGGCTTAAGGGAGTGTTGTGGCTGCTGTGGTCTTCTATCCAGACCACTAAATAGTTCTCCATATCAGCAATGAGGCTGTTTCACTTTCCCATCATTCATGAGTTTGGTGGAGTAGCACTTTTAATTTTCTTCAAGGACGTTTCCTTTGAATTCACAACTTGGCCAAGTATTTGGTGCAAGAGGCCTAACTTTTGGCTTATCTTGGCTTTCAACATGCCTTTTTCACTATGCTTAATCACTCTCTGCTTTTGATTTAAGATGAGGGAGAGCCACTCTTTCACTTGAATACTTAGAGGCCACAGTAGGGTTATTAACTAGTCTAATTTCAATATTTTGTGTAAAAGGGGAAAGGGAAGTTTGAGGAGAGAGCAGTTGGTGGAATAGTCAAAACACACACAAATTTATCAACATGTTCACGATCTTTTATGGGTGTGGTTCGTGGTGCCCCAAAATGCAATGGTAACATCAAGGATCACTAACTACCGATTACCATAATAAATACAACAATAATGAAAAAGTCTGAAATACCATGAGAATTACCAAAACATGATACAGAGACACAAAGCAATCAAATTATACTGGAAAATGGTGCCAAAGACTTGCCTCACAAAAGGTTGCCCCAAACTTTCAATCTGTAAAAAACATAGTATCTTGGAAGTACAATAAAGCGAAGCACAATAAAAGGAGGTATGCCTATAATTTTGGCCTAACACTTACCATTGCCTAGGCCCTCTGCTAGTACATGAACTATGAATAAATTTTAGTTGTTATTTCTGTTTTATACAAGAGGAAACTGAGGTTTAGGGAGGTTAACAACTAGCCTAAAGTCATGTAGTTTACAAAAGGTGTTGGAGTCAGGACCGAAATCCAGGTTTTCCTAGCTCTACAGCCCTTCCTATAACTAACCATGAGGCTGAAATTCATCAGTTCTTGGGGCTCCCCTTCTCTTACTGTGATCAGCAAACTTATTTTTTGGTCTGAACACGTATTGTTTGCAAACAGCTCAAACAAGCAAATTACTGAATATATTTGTTCATTTCCTTGTGAATAACTTTGTATTTTGCTTTTATATACAGTTGACTGATCTTTCCTACAGGACAGTGGGTTCTCTGCACAATTTGTTTCGTACAACCCTTAGCAAAATATCATATGTAAATAAGTGCTCTTACTGTAGATGATTATACTTTTTAGAACACACTCCAAGGAATGAGATCAGTGAGAGTCTTGGATTTAGAAAGCTTTTACCTTTAGGGTAAAGAAATGTTTTACTTATAAGTAGTGTGAAATTTCTTTTTCCCAACATTTTCTATTCCTTGGGTACTAAAATCAAAAGTATTCCTCTTTTGTTTATGTGCTAATTTGATTACTTAGCAAAATTATATTCTAGGAAACCCAACAAGATGTTTAAATGAGCTAAGTATACTTTTATTTCAGTCATGCAATTTATTCAATCGAATATTTTCCCCTGCCCTTGTCAATTGTTTCAGTTGCTCACAGGCAATTCTATTAGGAATGAAATATTGTTAGAAGGGGGTTCTCAAAAAGTGCTTTATCTTCATTATATTGAAAATTCTATTCCAAACTAACCTTTGGGGAAATCTGTTTTACTGACATACTTTACTTTCATAGTTTCGTTTCAAACACAGGGAGTTTTCCTGCCAAAGCCTCATTTTTCTCCTTTTTGGCTAAAAGCTCTTTTATGGAGACTGTTCATTTCCCCCACCCCTCAGTGGATCTCACCATGATGACTCTCCTAAGGACACATTAGAGGGCTTTGTCCTAATCCATATTTTACTAAACATCCCCAGGAGTGAGAAGGACCTTCACTAGGATTTGATTAAACAAGTTTTTAAAGCCAATAAAATGTTTTTAAGTTGCAAGGGAAAGCAGCATTAGTGCACATTCCCAAGGAGGGCAGATATTTCACTTTCCAGTCGTCCTTTAGGATGGAGTGTACTCTCTTTTAGAGCAGTTCCAGAGACTTCAGCCTCTAGGGGCAGTTACCCATGAGGATAGCTTTATTGAATAGCACAACACAGTTGTGGCTTAAGCTATTTCTACACACTGCAGAGCACTTTTATGTGTAACTTTCCCCTGTCACTTTAAAGAGTTATTGAAAGGGTCAAAGAAAATAAAATAGGTAATACCGAAAAGCTTGTGTTCAAGTTGAATATGACTTAACCCCTGGAAGAAATGGAAAACAAAGCTACTTGTTAAATACAGTGGATTAGAAATGTATACATGCAGGTCTAAGGATAAAAGAAATTAGATTAAACAGATTAACAGAGACTATTTTTATGATTAAATAGGTTTGGTTATGAAAACAATCCTATCTAATGTTCAGGAAATGGTTAAAATGGACCAAGTTGGTGGAAATATAGCTCATTAAGAGTCATATGTATATATGCCAAAATACTTATTATGTCCAATGAAGAGGAGACTAGAAACTCAATGCAATCACTATCCATAATCACAGAGGTTCATTTATTTGAGGGGGGGAAAATCCCCTACAGACATGAGATTGTCTCAGTTGACTGATAATAACAAACAGGCTCAGTAGAAACAAAAGGTTGTAAAATCTCCACTACATTAAGTGTTCAATAGATGTAGTTTAAAAATCAAGTCTAGCTTTTCTTTTTCCTAATGTCAGCAATGCAGATAAAAACAAGCCTTAAAAAAAGGTTTTTAAAGTCTGAGATATTTTAATTCTGCCCCAGCAGAGAATGAAAGAATCAGAGGAGAAAATATATTAGTCACACAACCTCAGACACACACACACACACACACACACACACACACAAATGAGCATCTGATCTGTTGCAGTATGGGAGCCCTGGGAATAAAGCATCTTGTTGGGAATCTCTATAGTATTTTATTAGACAATCATGATTAATGTCACAAAATTTAAGCAATCTTTGAAAAGAAGTCAAAATGTGCCACAAAAATTCACTTGATTGTGCCAGTGGGAATATTTCCTAACATAGCCTCAAACTTCAAAAATAGTATAAAGCATGCAAATGGAGTAAGGGGCAGGGTCCATCCATTTCTTCCCAAGTATATTTAATTTATTTAACAGAAAAATGTTGGGAAAATTGTGACTCTCATTAACATGAGAAAGGAGCATCCAGTCATGTCTATATACTGGGTTATTCACATGTTGTTTTTCCCAGGGCAAGGGAGGTATTCGGATTTCTTACTGCTTCATGTCACCAGTCTGTAACCCAGATTGTAACTTTAAGATGTTATCTCCTGGCTGCTCAGATAAACAGCCCATTATGTTTTTATGGTAGGCAGTTCTGAATCCTAAGGGGATTAGAATATATTGGCTGGAGTTTGTGGTTCCCTGCTAGACTATCAAGGGGTTCATGGGATCTTGCTTGGACTATATCTTTAAGCAAACACCTCTCTCATAATGGTGTCTCACACTGCCTTCGTGGCCATGGACTTCAAAAGCTGATTGCAGGGAGGGCCAAGAAGGCAATAACCCTTAATACAACAGAACCAGTCTAGAAGGGACAGACAGGGCAAAGGTAAGGCGTCTCTAAGGTTGGCATTTGTGAGTTTAGCCACATGGGGTGAATAGAGGCCATCTGTTCTTGAATTGGCAAACTCATAGTTTTCACACCATCCCAGGATCAAGTACATTTCATGCTTACTGGTGTCAGCACTGTAGAACTTTCCCAATCTTAATGATACATATTTTAAGTTTACTTACCTTTGTTCTCTAAATAATGATAGTATGTGTAGGTGCAAGTGTGTGTATATGTGTGTGTCTGTGTGTTTGGGGGATTTGAGTTATTCAGAGTAGACTTAAAAGCAAAAGTATTACAACTAAAAGAAAATTCAAGTATGCATTCATAAAACTTATATGAATAAGTTTGGGCAGGGGGAAAGAAAACTGGAATGCTGTGCTGTTGGAATTCTTTGCTTTCTTTTGAGTAGATTGTGTGAAGAGGTTTTTTTTGTTCATGTTTTGTTTCGGTTGTGTGTTTGTTTTTCAATTACAGGAACTCCCTGTTTGAGATCCACAAACAGAGGAATCCCTTCTTCTGTCATCTTGCAAATAGTTGTGCATACTATCAACTATTTCAAAGAATACATCATTTAAGAAAACATTCTCATTTCTGAGATCTGGAAATAAGAAATAGAAACTTAAATTCTTCCGTTCATATTTCAAACCCAATATAAAATTATTTTTTATATGCCAAGTCATGGAGAGTATATAGCTTATTAAACATTAGATATGATTTATATGGATATATGTCTTTATCTATACTACTTGATAGATAAAAAATTATATTGAATAATTCAAGGCTTATACACTGATTTTAAATATTATTAACACACTGTACTCATATTAATTATTTTGTAAGTTAGCTTACCTACCATGTCTTCTAAAGTAATAACTAAAATACCACTAATTTAAATTTTGGAATAAAACATATAATTAAAATTTGTATCTTCTAGAGCCTATAAAAATATGATTTATTTAATCAACACAAAATTGGTTGAAACTTGCTATTAATGAGTGACAGTATTTCCTTATCAATGTCTTTACCATAACCTAGCCTAGGCTGTCAGATTCTTCATGAATCGCAGTAAAGATAATGAAAAAGAAGAAAACAAGGTCATATTGAGGGGCAGGAAGCATGAGCAAATTTCAGAAAAAGTGATGCCGGGGCTAACACCAAGGCATTGAGTTAACTCAATCATGCTGATTACTATTTACTATGTGAGAATTCAGTTCAAATCTAAACACAAGGGAAGTGCCATCTATTGATGGGACATCGAATCAGCATTTTGACTCTGAGAGAGTGAGTCTATAGCTCATCCAAATGTTATGTTTTCAATCAGTAAAACCATAGCAAATATATCCTAAGATTAAAACATGATTTCTTATTAATAACAGTTTACGTGGTGGAGATTCCAAAACCTAAGCCTTTGGAAACCTTCCCTATACAATAACTTTCTAACTCAGCAATCTTCATACCTTTTTGGTAGCACAATCTTAACTGCATATGAAAAACTACATACTCTTGGGGCACCTGGGTGGCTCAGTCGGTTAAGCATCCAACTTCAGCTCAGGTCACCATCTCATGCTCCATGAGTTCGAGCCCCGCGTCGGGCTTTGGGCCGATGGCTCAGAGCCTGGAGCCTGCTTCCGATTCTGTGTCTCCCTCTCTCTCTGCCCCTCCCCCGTTCATGCTCTGTCTCTCTCTGTCTCAAAAATAAATAAGTGTTAAAAAATAAAAAAAAAAAAAAACAAACTACATACTCTCCTGCATATTTCAAAGGGATGTCTAATATTTTTATGAGCTAGTATTTTTTAAAGGATGTATTTTAAGCATACTGTAATAGTGCTTTAAAAACATTTCCTTGAAATATTGGGCCCCTTGATCCAGTTTATGGATTACACTATGGAAAACATTCACCATAGAGTAAAATTGGCAATACCAAATATATTTGTCACACCAAACAACTAAATCAGACTTAATTTTTTCTTGCTGGGAAAAAGTATTACTTCATTATTTGATTCAATTATTGTGAAAGTGAGTTCCAACATAGGTAGAATGATGACAGATGGATGGATGGGTAGATGGATGGATGGATGGTGAGACAGGTAGGTAGTTAGGCACATAAGTAGATATAGATCTTTTTGTGAGTTTTTGTAAGTGCATATATATCTTTTTGTGAGTTTACAACCTAAATAAAATGAGATGCTGCCTCCCTTAAGATTGCTTAATAAAACTCACTTTGTTTTGTGGTCAAAGGAAACTCTCAGAGATAATCCATTCCCTTAATCATGCTCCTTCTCATATTTCAAGTACTATCTCTACATGAGGCCACTCATTATTTCCATGAAAATACTATGTACTTTCAGGATTTTTTTCATTTATGTGTCTGTCCCATTTGGCTGTCTGTCCCATTTGGCTGAGTACCACTCACCGTTTCATGTCATATTTCAGTTACCATGTCAGCAGGGTCTTTCTTTGACCAGGTAAATTGATCTACTTCATCTGTATTCCCCTAGGTTATTGTAAGTTATTTTGTATCTATGTTGCTATGCCTTTCTTAATACACCATGAACACTTATGATACTTTAAAGGCTCAATAAATGTTTTTAAATAAAACAAATGAATCAATAAATGATTCAATCATTAAGAACTAGTTCTACTGAGAAATGTCTAAAATAATGCTTTGTAAGGACATGTAGCTGTGTATAAATTCATACTCCACAAGAGGTGATTTCTTTAAATGCACAAAATATGTTTTGCTAATTTCTATACATTAAAAAATTGAATGTTCTTTTTAAAATTCTTTCCATATTTATTTCATTTTAGTTTTTTAAATATAATTTATTGTCAAGTTAGCTAACATACGGTGTATACAGTGTGCTCTTGGCTTCAGGAGTAGATTCCCATGATTCATTGTTTACATATAACACCCAGTACTCATCCCAACAAATGCCCTCCCTAATGCCCATCACCCATTTTTCCCTCTCCCCTCAAACCCTCCCCATCAACCCTCAGTTTGTTCTCTGTATTTAAGAGTCTCTCATGGTTTGCCTGCCTCTCTGTTTGAAATTCTCTTTTCCCCTTCTCCCACGGTCTTCTGTTCAGTTTCTCAAATTCCACATGAGTGAAAACATATGATATCTGTCTTTCTCTGACTGACTTATGTCACTTAGCGTAATACCCTCCAGTTCCATCCCAGTTGTTACAAATGGCAAGATTTCATTCTTCTCATTGCCAAGTAGTATTCCATTGTATATATAAACCACATCTTCTTTATCTACTCATCAGTTGATGGACATTTGGGCTCTTCCCATAACAAAATTTAAATGTTCTTATCATCCTTTTTGGTCTTGAAGAGATTGATTCATAGGAGACATTTTAAGAATGACAGTAAAAAGCAGCAATGTAGAAAGACCACACATGGATATGGTCTTTTAATAACATTATTTCCATGCCATTGTTCCCTGGTAGCAAAGACTCTTGGCAGGAATGGGGGGACAATATTAAAAAGAATAACCAATTTAAAAGGATGTTTGGATGTGGAGCAAAAATCATTTGTCTTATAATCACTTATAACATTTAACTGTAGTCATTTAACATATGTAACAAGTAGGAAATAAAATTTTTACATGGAAAATAATTTAAAAATAATATATGGAGAATTATAGCCCATTATTCATCCTTTTTGGTTGCCAAAGCAAGCAGCTTAATCAGACCTTCTCCAGTAGAACATGTTCAAATTGAGTATCAACTACAAATTTGATATTTGATATTCTGCAGAATTTAGCAGAAGGTATCAGAAGCCATCACAACATTCTTTAAATAATTTGTGGTAAATTATAACACTAGATTTCAGGAATCACGTGATATTTATCTATTCTCTTATACATATATTCTAAGAAAAATAGAAAATACAAAAAGTCCTAGGGTCTTGAGAAACCATGAAATCTCCCAAGTCTTTAAGCATTGTTCAGATTTCAGAAATTACTCAGTAAACAATTATTTGAGAGACCTTATTACTTTTCCCCCAAATAGCAGCCAAATTTCAATATATAGCTAATATATAAAACTTATATTTTCATATTTATTTATCACTCTCTGTTATAAATAAGTATGTACAAAACTACCACTAAAGCTATTTCTGAAAATTTCAGTCATACCAGATTTTGTTCAGTCAGAATTTTTTCTATGATTTAAGATTTAAAACTAGTAAATATTAGTGAAAACAAGCTTCGAGACATTCAAAGAAGTTACAGGCCATGATTTTACACTAGAAAAAAATTAGCATCTGCATTTTATTTATTTTTTTTCTTTTTCTTTCTTTCTTTTTTTTTTTTTTTTTTAAGTAAGCTCTACACCCAATGTGGGGCTTGAACTCACAACCCAGAGATCAAGAGTAGCATACTCTATCCGCTGAGCTAGCCAGGGACCCCAACATTTCCATTTTCTGAATGAATACATGTTGCTAAATCTTTTAGAATAACTTTGAGAATCTTAGAATATCTTTAAATACAAAGTTTTCTTTGTTCATGCTTGTGGTCTCAGAAATTGAGAATGACTTTTTCTCATTGGGCGAGTTTGCTTAATTTATCTACTTTCAATGTTTCCCAATAGAGATCTTTTTACTAAATGTTTCAGTAATAGAATCTGCACTTTGAAGGTACTGAGTCAGAATTGTTGACTCTGAAGCAATGTTCTTTCTTCTCTAACAAGCCACAGGTCCTGAAGAGTGACCGCATGACCTGTTTTCACCATCATTAACAAAATGACTTTTTGTACAAAAGAAAAGACCTTTCTATCTAAAAAATAAAATCTTATGATACATTGTGAAAATTATTTGGTATGACATTGACTTTTATTACGCTTTGTGTTACTCATGAGAACCAAAGAAGACCATGCTCAAGAATGAAAAAGAAAACACTTAAGGGGATCTGGGCAGTTTTAACAGCATGAGTGAAATACAACACCAAACAGGATGTCTCTATTCCCTTTGAACTTGAGGCATCCCATGGACCCTAAGCTACTGAATTCTCTGGTTAGTTATGTGGTGTCAGACATTCAGTATCACTTAATGAAGATAAGTTTCTACCTTCTACTTTTAAAGGCAATGGTGAATGAATGCTGCCTGACCAGAGGATTTTATCAAAGTCTTTGTAAAGTTAAAGAAAATGTGCATATTATTGTTAGGTCTTAAAGTAAGCAACTGTCCATGTTCTACTTTGTGGGTTTTGTTTGCTTGTTTGCTTGGTTTTTTGTTTGTTTTGTTTTTGTTTTTTTGCATTGACTGCAAGATCAGTAGGCAGAAATATTTCCATATTTACACCTCAAGAATAAACTTAAGTATTTGTTCATTTATTTTCAAAACATATATAAAGCTCTCATGGAAAAAAAAGTTGAACTTAATCATCAACTGATTTTATCTCATCCAAGATTTCCTTTTATCATAAATAACACTTAGAATTTCCTACTAATTAGACAAAGTATCTTCTTGATTCTTTCCCTTTGACATTAATGAAACATGTACCTGCTCTTTTTTGAGATTTCCCTCATTACAGAAATAGACCAATAGTTTCTTTTTGGTTGTATATAGTCAAGTAACATAGATCCATACTAAGACACTGTCACACCTCTCTTTGGGAAATACATTCATAAGAAAGTGGCTGAGTAAGCATTAAATAAGGCTTATTGGTACTAGGCTTATATATGAAGTTCCTACACTCTTCATGTAAACTCTTGGAAGTTGCGTGGAACAAGAAGCTCAAACTTGTGATCAAATGCAACCCCCAATGGAACACTGTCTAGGTTCATATGAGAATGGGCCAAAGAGATCTATCTGATGTTATTTGACGGTAATATGCCACCCTATTATTTTTGAATTTTAAATTTAAGCATAAACTGATTTCATCTTATCAAAACTTTTCTTCTTTCATAAAAAGATAACACTCTAATTCAGAGAAAATATACACTGACCTAATTAAAATTTAAAGTGATTCCCTTTGTGAAATGATTTTTAGAATAGGATTTAGTGATTCTCTCTTATGGCCATGCCCTGGTCTCTTTAATCAGCCCTAAGTAGAATCCTTCTACAATATCAATTCCAAGCATTCTCCTTTTTTATCATCTCCTATCTTTTCAGTTTACTCCCGCTACCTCTCCAATTGCAATAGTTTTGGGATCTGCCATTCATTGATCCAATCAATTTTTCATTCTTATACTCTTAACGTTTTTCATTTCTTTCCTTTAGCTAAATGGAAATGCATACCACATCAGATAATCACTTCCTTGCCTCTTTCACTTTAATTTAATCTCAGTTAAACTCTACTGTTCAATGCAGCTGGTGAAAATAACACAGTTATGCTGACTTGTCTCACTTCAAATGAAGACCATGAAACTTATGTGGGTCCTTAACATTGCTCCATGCAACCTCCTACCAGATTCCCTTTTTTGCTCACCTAGCTATTTATGCATATATTCTCTTTGGTTTTCAAACCTCCAAAATGTCCTTCCCATTCTGAGTGATATCCTCGGTTCCTATTTCACTAAAGAAGTCAATGAGAAGCATACTTGATAAATCTTCTACCACTACATTCACACACCTGCCAGCATCTGGACCCATGTGTTCTGCTTTTCCTTCAGTTACTGTGGACAAATTGTCCATGTATCTAAGGTCAAACCTTCCATTAGTGGACTAGATCTCATCCCCTTCATATATTCAAGGGCATTTCTCCAGAAAATAATTCTTCCCTGTCTCTACAACAGCATCAAGATTTTGCTTTTTACCAAATCATTCCCAGCATCACATAAGTATGCTATTATTTTACTAATATTTTTTAAATGCTAATTTACTCTCCTCTTCCCACCTATTGTTCCATTTCTCTAATCCCTTTAAAGTAAAATCCCTCAAAAGATGAATGGTCTCAGAAGTCAGTTCCTCTCCTCCAACTTTCTCCTCTAATCAGGCTTTTAACTCACCAAATCCTTTATTGACAAGGTCAGCAGTGGCCTCTGTGTTACTGAGTTTAATAGCCAGTGTTATCTTACTTGCCTCATCAACAACATTTGATACAGCTGATAATGCTCTCGTCTTTGAACCATTTGCTTCAATTGGATTCCAGGACACCATGCTCTGCTAGTGACAATCAGCCACTCCTCGTGTGACACCTCCTTAGGACTCTGATGACATAATGTTGGAGCAGTCCAAGTCTCAGTCTTTAGATCTCCTCTCTACCTACACCTGCACGCCCCCCCCCCCCAGGTGATTCCCACCTGGTCTCATGGTTTTAAATAACACCTACATGCAGATAACAATTACTTTTCTATCTTTAGCTCTGACTTCTATCCCAGACTGAAAACACATATATCCAATTGCTTTCCGGATAGCTACATTCAAATGTCTAAGAAACACTTCAAATCTCATGTGTACAGAGCTGAACACCTGATCATCCTTCCCCATTTCAGTTAATATCCTTCCACAATCTTCTCCCTTTCAGTTAATATCGACTCCATCCTATCTAGTACACGGACCCAAGACCTTAGAGTTATCCTTTACTCCCCACCCCTCCCCCAGATCCCATCTGTCAGCAAATCCAATTCACTTACCTTTAAAATAAACCAGAACAAAACCCCTCCTCACCTCTTCCACTTTCCTTCTTCCTTCATCATCCCACTTCAGTCACTGCCTCCCTTGTTGCCTGAGCACTCCAAGGAACCTCTGTCTCAGGGCCTTTGCCTTGTTTTCATGTG
Organism: Neofelis nebulosa; assembly: GCF_028018385.1. NCBI lineage: Eukaryota > Metazoa > Chordata > Mammalia > Carnivora > Felidae > Neofelis > Neofelis nebulosa. Next base: position 58,085,308 of record NC_080785.1, read on the forward strand.
TAGGAATGTGAGATCTATGTAGGTCTCACAGCCGTGCTCCCTCATCACCTTCTGGTCTTCATGCAGATGTCATTTATGAGTAAAGCCATCTCTGATGATCCTTTTTAAAATTGAAAATCTCTTTTCTCCAAGCATAACCTGATCCTTTCCCTACTTTAATTTTATTCATAGCATACAAAATCTTAATGTACTACAAGTTTACTTATTTTGTTTCATCTTTAACCACTAGAAAATGCTCTTCACAAGACTTTCTATGATGATGCAAATGGTCTACATAAGTGCTGTCCAACGTGGCAGCTGCCAGCTATTGGATATATAAGCTGCATTAGAATAGGGAGTTTTGACTTGTTTAGACTGATGTAACCCCAGTACTTAGAACATCATCAGACCCATAGTAGGTATCCACTCTGTATCTGTTGAATGAATTAAGCACCTTTTCTTTCTGGTTTCATTTCCCTGGTTAAACATTGACCCAGGCCATGGTATTTGATTGATGATGGTAGCAGAGGGTACACGTTAGCTCCCACTCACCTTTGTGCGAAGAACAAATTGCACAACTCAGGTGGTTACACTGAGTAAGTGACTTGGTTTTGCAGATAATTACTAGCTATTTAGAGCCTGCATCTCTTTCTCCTTTCTGATAGTACTATTGCTATCAGTGTGAAAAGGGCAAAAATGTTGTAGGAGAGCCCTAGATATGGAGGTATACGCCTGTCTCTGTCGAAAGTCACTGCCTTAATGACAAAATTACTTAGATTTCCTTTTTTATTTTCTTCAGTCCTTTTGCCTACTTGAAACCCCATGTAGGTTCTCAACACTCAGCTCCAGAAGAAAAGCCAAATATAAGAAGCATCAAGTAGCAGCCAGGGAGAAACAAACAAACAAACAAACAAACAAACATGGGACATAAACTTATGCTCCTTAAACTCAGTAGTAATTACCTTTAGAATATAAATCTCATCTCTCTATCAGGAAAGAAGTTTCATCAGTCTTCTATAAGGAAGATTTAATAGCATTGCACGTCTGGGACAAAATCAAGTACACCTTCCTGGGCCCTCTAAGTTTGTTTCTGTGCAATCAATCTCCTTTTCCTACTTTGTATTGCCCCTTTATCTTTTCATAAAGCATGATGAGAAAATAGGTACACAGGGGCCAGAGTTTCTTTCTGTCTTTACAGGGCAGGGCCCAAATCTTCATGGTACAGAGTTTTATGCTCTCAATATACAAAAATGACCTTCTAGGAGAGAAGGAATAAGAATGGAAATAGCATAAAAGGTAAGAAATTTAGCTATTTCAGCCAAATGAGTGAACTTAATAAACTTGGATCCCTATGATGATTCAAGTTCTAAATATGTTCTGGTCCTTGTCTCTCCTTGCTTTCAAGGTCAATTTCTGATACAAATATAGAAAGAAAAATACATTTTTATCAGCTCTGAAACTAGACCACCTGTGAATTTCAGCTGTAGCTCTTTCATAATCAGGCCATTATATTTTTTATGCTTTAGTTTCTTCATCTGTAAAATGGAAATCATAGCAGTATTATTTTACGGTATTGTTACAAAGATTTAAAAAGTGAATGTAATCTGCTTACAATAGATTTATTAAATGCTTATAGCTCTCACTATTCTAAGACCGAATTTTAAACCATTCTATTGGTCATTGGTTCAAATGTTTCATTTTACAGGTGAGGACTAGGGACATCAACTTTTTAAACTGACGTTTATTGTCTCAATCAGGATTAGAACAAAGTCTCCTACTTCCTAGCTAATGTACTTTCTAACACACTACTCTAATTCTTATCCTGACCCTTCACTCCTTTTCCATTCTTTTCTTGTTATATGAAAGTGGGAATAATCACACCTAGGAAAATTGGAGGTGGGAAGTGTGGCTTAGATTGCAAATAAGCAGTTACTTAACATTCTGCTCTTCAAGTTTTTTCTTCTCCAACGTGACAATCATCAAACCAATCAGTGGAAGTGCTCTCCTCTGCCACCAAAGGGAACACATCCATTCACACAGAGACCTGACAGGCTGTTACAATGCCAATGCCTCTGAGCCATGTGGAAGGTGGCTCTAGGGCTGGCCCTAGATAAATAAATGTGGTTAGTGTAAGCATTTTTAGCTTCCAGATGATAAAACTTCAAAAGCTTTGGATGATCTATTTTATGGAAATCAAGAATTGACTGCAATTGAATCTTGCCAAATACCCAGACACTGCCTCTGAAGGCGGTCACACAATGAGCCACAGCAGCAAGCACACTGGAAAGAATAAGAAGCCGGATTCTCCAAAAACCTTAGGCTATTACTTTGGCCTGGCACTTACTAGTTATTAAGTCTGGTACTCAATGATTTACTCTTAAAATGCCTGCAGTGGTGTCTTTTCCTAATTGCTGATCTCATTTTGCACCCTAGTGCCAAATAGTCCCCCTGAGACTACTGAGTAAAACAACAGGAATAGTTCCAATAACCATCACAATCCTTAATAAAATGCAGCTCTTAAAGTAGATGACCTTCCTGGAACTATCCCAAGTAGCTTGACACTCTTCTGTTTTCTTTGGGTTCTTCATGTGCCTGTCAGTTACTGAAATTAGCTACATTTAATAAATGATTCCCTCTACTGGCTACTTGGACAATAAAGTGATTTTAGGGACTCTTACAGAAGGACTCTTGTTTAGATGATTACCCTAAACAGAAAGGCAATATTGTGCATAAGGACAGTGCTATGGGGAGAAACCTTTGACCAGAAACAGCATCTGAGAAAATTGTTTATAGTAGCTCCAAAGAAACTGCAAATAAATGAATGTATCTAGCAACTCTTCCAATTTTGAGATAAGCAATTCTAAATGAGAAGACTGGATTTTATATAGTGCACAAGTATATGTTATGAAACCCAGCTCAGATAGACTCACCAAAATATCCTACACTGGTGGAATTAAGTAAGGGTTAGCCAAATAAACCCTCAGTACACTACTTTAGGCTAAGGGGTCCCTCTGGCCTTACTTTTGTCTTTCATCACCAGCTCCACCTATCTATCCTTTTTCAGATTGTATTGTAGTTCCAGGAAGGAACAGTAAGCATACAGGTTATCTGCCATAGATGGTCAATGATTTGGTAAAAATAATTTCTGAAATAGGTAGTTTCTCCAGTTTATGGATAAACGCTACCAAATCAGAGAAAAAAGGAAAACAGCAGGGAATAAAGACCTTATCTATACTTTACATACATACATACATACTTTATGTACATATATATATATATATATACACACATACATATATACATACACACACACACATATATATATATATATATATATATATATATATATATATAATCAGGCCATTATCTTTTTTTATGCTTTAGTTTCTTCATCTGTAAAACGGGAAACATAGCAATATTGTTTATCTTACAGTATTGTTACAAAGATTTACAAAGTAAATGTAATGTGTTTACAATAGATTAAATGCTTATAGCTTATTAAATATATATATGCATTTAATCATTCCTGGAAAAATGGTTAAAATACTAAAGTTATTTCTATTTTTGAAAATTTAAATATTAAATTTAAGTTATTAAATTAAATTTATTAAATTGAATTTAACTAAATGTAAATAATCTTTGAAAAATAAGGTTTTACTTATTATAACATAAAATAAGTTAAAATGGTTCAAAATAATCTGATTAGAGCCACACCATTTCTTATGCAGAAGTTGGTATTGAGATTTGGTGATAGGGTAAAAGAGGGAGATGGGATAAGGAAATTTCTTTAAAGAAGTATTGCATTTGAAAACAACTTGGAAGAAAATTATTCATATTTGTCTTGTCACTTTTCATATTGTTTGATTTAAAATGTTTCACATTCTGAGATTAAGAGAAAACTCCTGCCTACAGAGTTCTTTCCACCAAGGGATCTGGTAGAGTTTATGGCACTCTACTGAGTGACAATTAGATTACTTGGTTAAAGAGATAAGGGGAATTCCTTGGAAGAGACTCTTGATCTGAAACTACTTGAGAAAAACATTGGGCAGAGGAGGCTAATTATCTACAGCTCTCTGGATTCGTCAGACCTGGTAAGAAGACAATCACTGCAATTCCCAATGACTTATCTGTCCCATGAACTCCAGAATCCCATGAGACAAGCTTGGGGATTCTGTTTGAAAGGAGTCAGGGAAAGGAGGAGATATGTGGAATTCTGTCCATCTCCTTACAGAAAACAACAGCAACAAAATAACTCATAGATACAGAGAACAGATTGGTGGTTGCTAAAGGTAGGGGTGGTGGTGGGTTAAATGCATACATGTAGTCACAAGGTAAAAAATTTCAGTTATAAACTGAACAAGACCTGGATGTGTTGTATGGCATAGTGACTAAAGTTAATTACACTGCATTGTATATTTGAGAGTTGCCAAGAGAATAGATCTTAAAAGTTCTCAAGAAAAAAAAACTGTAACTATGTATAGCGATAGATGTTAATAAGAGTAATTGTGGTGCTTTGGGCTCTGTGCTGACAGTGTGGAGCCTGCCTGAAATTCTCTCTCCCCGTCTCCCCAGCCCAGGCATGCACATACATTCTCTGTCAAAATAAGTAAATAAACATTTTAAAAAGTACTTAAATGTTAAACATTTCAAAGTAACTAAATACTAGTATTTATTTCCATATAAGATTGCAAAAGTAATTTGACATGTGAACACAGCTCAGGTGTATGAAAACAATTATCCCCAAATTTAATGGGCATAGCATCATTGATATCTCATTATCTTTAGAGTGTCACATATTGGAAAGCATTTTTTCATTTATTCCTTTACCTTATTTTATTATACATAATAATAGCCCTATATTTAGCCCAAACAATATAATCTGTATCATTTCTGTTTGAGAGACAAGAGCATTAAGACACAGAAAAGTGAATTGGTAGCCAATTAGACCCAAATTATAGATCAACTAAATCCAAATCCTGTGTTTTTTCTTCCTATAACTAGCCCAGTAGGTCTCAAAATTTGGCTCCCAGCCCAGAAATATTAGCATCACCTGGGAACTTACAAATGCACATTGCAGGCCCCATTTCAGACCTAATGAATCAAATATTCTAGGAGCGAGGCTCAGCAAGCCTAACAAGGCCACCAGGTGATGCTGCTGCTTCCCAGTTTGGAAACCAGTGTGCTAGACCATCATGACTGTCTCCAGCTCATGAGTAGTGTGAGAAAAACTTCCTGTAGGTTAAAAGTATACACTAATTCCTTATAATTTCTTTAATAACTTCATCACTGCACACATTAGTAGATAATTCTCAGTCACATAACTGGCCCATACGCTCATAGTACTGGTACTGACTTATGACATTACTTAACAAATTGTTTGACTAACAGTTTCTATTTTCTATTGATTTGATTTGTAAAATGAACTGGAAACCAATTGTTTTAGTTAGAGTGACCATCAAAATAAGGAGTCAGATGGAGATTTCAGGCCAAGGAAGGACAATTTTTGTCTTAGCTAAAAGCAAAGTCACATGATGAGAATCCACTAAAAATTTCTCCCTTATCATGTTTTTTGTTTGTTCATTTGTTTTATATTGTTATTTTATTTTTTTACTTTCTCACAACTCTACTCAATCCCTGGAAGCCTAGACAGGGAATATAAAATGGGTATCTAAGCTTTAATTTTAGTATGGCCTTTGGGATTTTTAAAACAACATCTCAAAGAGCAGAATCCTGTATTTTGTCAAATCTAACATGTCATCAAATATAGCACAAAATAATTGTGAATGTTTTTTATATACCACTATGAAAATTAAAAATAAAAAAAAAAAAACCAGTGCTCATCTAACAATGAAATGCCATCAAATGTAAGAAGCATCCCAATTCAGACATGCTATATTATGAAACAGTGCATCTTAGTATCAATGAAATACAGTCCACATTTTATTCTACAGTTGCAGCTGGAATCCTCTTTCAGGGAAAACTCTGCTTATGTATTTTCTTCTCAAAAGCAATGTTGATCTGGCCCCAGTTATAAAAGAGTTACAGTAATTTTGCTCTTCAAAGCTAAATAGTAGTCATCCTAGCCTAAGGATTGTTTCATGACATCAGTAACTAAGCACTACAGATGGAAAATATTCTTCTACATTTTGGTATCTGAGTTGTCATGTGGTGTAAGGAAACAGGCAATTGAGTGAGAAAATGAAGGCAGGGTAATAGTAAAACATGAAGCACTCACTGAATAAAATTTTGGCTGTCATTTCAAAATAAAATCATTTCTAAAACTGATGTTATTTTTTTAATATGCTGGCATTTTTCCTTCTTAACTGGCTATGTTGCTTCTTTATGTTGACTGTTACAAGGAACTATGTTGCATTGGACATTTATGAATATAAATCTCCTGTAAATCCACTTTCCCCTGTCTTTGCAGGGGGCCATGTACTTGGCCATGAGTACAACAAGGAGTCTGGTATGTGGGAAATTTGGGCCAAAGACTAAGTCCCTGACTGATTCTTAGGCAGAATGTTCCATGAAAAATAGTAAATACTATCTACAAACTGGTAAGCTCCCATATATCTGAAAACCTTCATCTACTTTTTTGACTTGGAAAATTGTATTCAAATAAATTTATTGTTGGTGAAATTTCTTTTTATTTTCTGTATTTTGGCAATTCAGAATAAATTTCTATGGCAATTAAAAGCTCTACCAATTTATTTGGGATATCTTTAATAACTTGTTGAGCCAAGTAGAAAATATGTTAAGCTGGAAGTTAAAAGACATGAGATCAACTTGTGATTTTCCTATTCTTCAGCTTCATGATTTTAAACAGTCACTTATTTTTTCCTGTCACTTTTTTAAAAAATTAGAATTGTAAATGACTACTAAATCCGTTTTAGTGATTTCTTTTTTTTTTTTAATTTTTTTTAACGTTTATTTATTTTTGAGACAGAGAGAGACAGAGCATGAACAGGGGAGGGGCAGAGAGAGAGGGAGACACAGAATCTGAAACAGGCTCCAGGCTCTGAGCTGTCAGCACAGAGCCCGACGCGGGGCTCGAACTCACGGAACGCGACATCGTGACCTGAGCCGAAGTCGGCCGCTTAACCGACTGAGCCACCCAGGCGCCCCCTTTTTAGTGATTTCAAGGTAGTAAGAAGATCAAAGAATAATACAAAAATACAAAAAAGGATGCTTTATATATATTATCTCACTTAATCATAAAAATGAAATGAGATAATGCAGAGAAGTTGTGTGTATAGTACGTACCACAGAGTGAAAACTCAATGATGGCCAGCAGGTATTACTGTATCATCTATTAACAGCACTGCCAAAATGAAACTAATGTCTCCTTCCAGTAAAGAAAACAATCTTCAAGACTTGAGTGACATTCCTGTGGTCATTCTAAGGCCAGCCCAGGATTATGACTCATCTACTGGATGACCAGACTGGGCTTTCAACCTCGGGGTCATAGTGCCCTCCATAGTCACTGATAGGATAGTCAACTGGGTTAGCTTTGAGTAGAAAGTCTTTTCAATTTCAATTTAATTCCCAAAGTACTGTTGGAAAACACCTGAAAATAATACTTTATTTATCTATTAAATGACTTCTAGTCCATGTTTTCCCCTTAAGTTCATATTAGACTTGAAGAATATTAGTACACAACAACATCCTCTCTGCCACTTTTAATTGGAAAAAAGGGGTATGATACACAAAGTGTAAAAAGGTAAAGAAGCAAGATTAGTTGTTTGGGTTATGTGTTTGTAAAAAAACAAGGGATATGGACTGTGGTTTAAGGAATAGGTAAAGAAGGGAGAAGGAATTCTTTCCTTCATCTCCTTCCATGTTTTTAAGTGTTACTTACTGCCATATACTTGTTTGTTTGTTTGTTTGTTTGTTTTAACTAATTTCTATGCCCAAAATGGAGCTTTAACTCATGACCCCCAAATCAAGAGTCACCTGTTCTACTGTTGAGCCAGTCAGGCACCCCTAAGTGCTATATACTGAAGAAGAAACAAATGTCCAACCTGACTAAAAAAGTCAATGTCAGATAAAAGAAGACTTGTAAAAGGATATTCACCTAAACATTATTTATAATGAAAACTGGAAACAACTTAAAGATCCATTAATGGGAGAATAGACAAAATACATGATGGTATATGTCCATAAATGCCTAATACACAGAAATTAAAAGATACGCAGTGGCACCTGGGTGGCTCAGTCAGTTGAGTGTCCAACTCTTGATCTCTCAGCTCAGATCATGATCTCATGGTTCGTGAGGTTGAGCCTCCCACTGGGCTCTGCCCTGACTGTGGAGCCTGGATGAGATTCTCTTTCTTTCTCTTTCTCTTTCTCTTTCTCTTTCTCTTTCTCTTTCTCTTTCTCTTTCTCTTTCTCTTTCTCTTTCTCTTTCTCTTTCTCTTTCTCTTTCTCTTTCTCTTTCTCTTTCTCTTTCTCTTTCTCTTTCTCTTTCTCTTTCTCTTTCTCTTTCTCTCTCTCTCTCTCTCTCTCTCTCCCTCCCTCCCTCCCTCCCTCCCTCCTCCCTCCCTCCCCCAGTTGCTTGCTCCCATTCTCTCTCTCAAAATAAATACTTTTTGAAAAAAAAGATATATATTCATGAGTGTATATCAAAATTATTTTAAAGCAAAAAAAGCAAGTTTCATAAACTATATGAACAGAATGATAATGCTTACCTTTTGCTATACATGGTAAATTTAAAAACATACCCACTAAAATATTATTGTAGTGTGTGTGTATGCTGGAAAGAACACAAATTATGACAGTGGTTAAGAAGGGAAGGGGGATAGGACATAGGGTCAGTGATTAATGTGGAGCTCACATTCATCTGCAAGTTTTATTTCTTTTACAAACAAAAGACTTGGAACAAATATAATAAAAATATTTAGCTGTTGCCAATTTTAAATGGTGGAAATAAGGAGTTTGTTATATAATTCTTTTTTATTATTCATCTTTTAAATCATGCAAAACTTTTTTAAAAATCTAAAAATGAGTGTATAATTTTAAACAAAATTTCTGAATTCCTGGATTCCATTACTTTATTCTTCCTAAAAAGAAGACATATGATTTACAGATTATTGACATGAAGCTTAGTAATTGTGTGACTTCCACGTACAAGACATGAAGATTTTGCAATGTGAGACATATCTTAAGTTTGTTTTACAGACAAGAAATCCTTGGAAAAACTGAACACTCAATATTTTTTTCAGGGTTTGCTTCAGACATGGACTTTATATAACAGAATAACTATGCCAAGCATAATGTGAGAAGCAAATTAGCAAATATAAACAAACGATGTCTCTAAGTAAAGATTATGTGTGTGTGTGTGTGTGTGTGTGTGTGTGTGTGCATGCGTGTGCATGTGTACATGCATACAGGTATGTGTGTATTTGAAGTGAAGCCTATGGATCCCTTCTCAGAATGTTTTTAAATGCATAAAATAAAGTACACAGATACCAAAGGCAATTATTATACTGAAAATAGCTACCAAAATATGGGGGAAAGTCATGGCATAATACATACAATTCTATATTAGTGCATCAAATAACAATTGAGCAGCAGGTCTGATATATACCATCACTTCCAAGTAATGATGAAAGTAACTATTGGAAATACCTACACAGCAATAAAGTGATATGAAAATAGCTATCATTTCTATTGGTGATAAAGTCATCTGCTTTACTCATATTGTTATGGTTTGTTGCCTACATTTATAATGAAAACAAATACCTTCCTAAATTCATACAGCTAATAAGGGGCAAGTAACTGTTTTACTAAAAAATAATAATGTAATTTTTTTATTCAAGTTCATAAGCCCCATTAATTCTATCCATGGACTCCTAGGAGGTCTGTGGACCCAAATTTAAGAACTTCAGAGACAGAAATATACCTGTCATCCATTCATCTACCTCTGCTTCCAAATGGCTCCTTAAATCTGCTGCAGGATGTAAAATCAGATAGACAATCAGGTACCCTAGTTATATATGTAAGAAGTTAAGCAGAATCTTAGCAAGGACAAGAAGGTGGGTCTATACCTTTATAAATGTGCTTTCTGCATCTATTTTTGCATTTCAGAAGTGCTATTTATTTTCTGATTCTCAACTGTATTTCAGATAGTTTAATTGCTAAAAATGCATCACTGGATAACTCACTCTGGATGAGTATATTAATAATGTCACAATCCAAGTACACCTCAATACACCAAAACAAACTGCCAGCTTTTAGGCAGGTATAGCCTAAGTTATCCTCATCACAAAATAATAATGCATTATTTTCTTTTAAAAGCATTGCCATTTATTCGATTACCCCCAGATTTATTACAAAAAAGGAATGCATATGGATATGGAAATGAGATGTAGGCACTTCTCTTACCAACCTGACTTTCAAATGAATGGACCATACACTACTATTTACCTAGAATCTTGCACAGTTTCCTAGGACTTCTGGCTATTCTCTTTCCATTTTGTTCAAGTAAGAGTCTCAAATATTGTTCAAGCTACAACATTTGGGTTGTATATTTTGTGTTCAAATACATCATCTAACTACCCAGACTTTTGGTGAATGTTTATATTTGTTGAAATGATATCAACAAGAAAATTCAAAACTATTAACTCATAACTATTAACTCATAATACTTAATAATTTATTCCTTATGCTGTAGGTATAAGTATTGTCTCTCTAACTCTCCCATATTTGCTTCTGATTAGGAAACTAATTTGAGAGGCATCTGAGTGGCTCAGTATGTTAAGCGTCTGACTCTTGTTTTGGGCTCAAGTCATGATGTCATGGTTTATGAGTTCAAGCCTTGCATTGCTCCCTGAGATTCTCTCTCTTTCCCTCCCTCTCTCTCAAAATAAATAAAAGGAAACTAATTTGATTACAAAATTAGTGAGAGACAAAGTGGAGATTTGAACATAGATCTTCTGACACCAGAATGAGCTCTTCTGTACTTTCCTTTAATTTTTCATCTTTACTTCTGGTTTGCTATTTGAAGAATTCACTCTTCCACTGTCCTGCTTTTTTGAACAGAGATGAAATGAGTTATCTTAACCATCTAGATTCTAGTAGGTATTAACAGCTGGAACTCAGTGCTTTTGTGCAAGGCCTACTGCTACAAGCAAACTGTGACTTCCCCCATTAATATTTATACTATTTTCAACACAATTTCTATTAAAGGGAAATGTTGAACAAGTGACCATTGTCAGAAACACAGGTTTGTGTTAGTTAAAATACTGTAAGAAATATGAATATGTCGTCTAAGCCTTGGAAAGAAGTGGCAGTGATAGGGGGACAGCAATTACAAACAAAAAAACAGCAAAACAAACAAAAAAACAAACAAACAAAAAACCCCCATGAAATCCTAATTCAAGTAGCATCAAATATACTGGAAGAAAGCATCTGACTTGCTTAAAAGATCATGAGTTCATTTAGCTTTACTCATAAAAAAAAAAAAAAAAAAGGAAATTATTTAGAAAATGTGCCAGGCACTGGTCCAGCTTCTGGGGAAATAGCACAGAAATGTGTAACAGAGGTTAATCTGATGGTAGCTGGATGGGAGGATGCTTTTGAGTAATTAGTTATGCATAATATTCCCTCAGTTTCCACCCTAATATAAAAGAACTGAAGCAGTTCAGGCTTAAGGTTCATCTTTCATGAAATGGCATTTGGTTAGTGTCTTTCAGACACTCCTTTTCTCTATGCCTGTTTGCTACAGACTGAAATTCCACCATAAGAATATAAAGGATTGATTCCACAATTACAGATAATAATAAAAGATGCAACTGCCAAACAGAACTATCACATTAGCTGAAATACCCTCTCATTAAAAAAATACATAATCAGGGGTGCCTGAGTGGCTCAGTTGGTTGGGTGTCTGACTTCAGCTCAGGTCATGATCTCGCAGTCTGTGAGTTCAAGCCCCGCATCGGGCTCTGTGCTGACAGCTCAGAGCCTAGAGCCTGCTTGGGATTCTGTGTCTCCCTCTCTCTCTGCCTCTCCCCCACTTGTGCTCTGTCTCTCTCTCTCTCTCTCAAAAATAAACAAAATGTAAAAAATAAATTTAATTAAAAAATATATAATCAAGTAGTAAATAAAACATGCAAGTGAATGGGATCAAGTTATTTCTAGGTTTTGATAATGGGGAGAAAATTAGAGACAGAGGAGAGCCATGGACATGTTAAGATAGGGGTAGAATCATCGGTAAGAGAACAAGACAAGAATTCACATTCACTAAAATATATTTAGTTCTGGCTCAGTCTGCTTTCGATTCTGTGGACAAATAAAATGTGTGGACAGAGGACATTTTGAACCATACATTCTGTAGACACAGGGGTATGAAGCACATACATCCATCATAAGCTGATGAAGTAGACTGACATAGCCTCGTATACTTAACAAGTTTATTTCTTGTCACTTATTTGTTGACTGGTTTAACACACAACTTCTTAGAGACTTATTTTTGAAGGATTGGCTAATCAAGGATTTTTTATACTTCCTCAGGTAAAACTCAAAGCTAAGTATGAATTCATTTATACAGGTATCTGCTTCACCACAGTGCTCTCTCCCTGCCAGGCAGACATTCACAGTGGGATAAAAGGAGTAAGAGGATCACAAAAAAGGATAAAACATTGTATCAAAAAGAAGATGATAATTCAAGACTAAGATATGTTATTTGATCTCCACCCCCGCCCCCCGCCAACTAATAGATGTTCTTTACATGTCAAAATAGCATTTATTTATTTGCTTTACATATCAAAATAACATTTATTTATTTGCTGAGGCAAATAGTTACTATCTAAAGAACTATAAAAATGCTCTGTTTGTAAAAGGAACATATATTTTTTTTTATCAGACATGGCTATCATCTCAAAATGACTTTTTAAAATTTTTCTTTAATGTTTATTTATTTTTGAGAGAGACAGAGTGTGAGCAGGGGAGGGGCAGAGACAGAGGGAGAGAAAGCAAGCTCCAGGATCCGAGCTGTCCGTATAGAATCCAACGTGGGGCTTGAAGTCATGAACCATGTGATTATGACCTGAGCCAAAGTTGGACACTTAACCAACTGAGCCACCCAGGTGCCCCCACAATGACTTCTGAATTATTCCAAAGAAAGGAAAAATTGTTATTCACACAATGAAAGAAATTTACACATAGTTCACTACGCGAAGGCAATGAAAACAGAGAATATATAAACATGTTGAAAAGAAATAAAATATATATTTTGTTGTAAATTAATCTGAACTGAAGAAACTATTCTTTTTAATGTTGACAAATCACAAACCCAGGGTGTGTTGCAATCTAGTGAATTAATTTTATTGTTGGAACATGACACTTAATTGTCATGCCAGCCTTCTTAAACTGTAACCTAAAGGTATTAGGTCTGAATGATAGTATTTTAAATAATTTTTAATGTTTATTTATTTATTTTGAGAGAGCGCAAGAGAGAGAGAGTGAGCACAGGTGGGGCAGAGACAGGGAGAGAGACAATCCCAAGCAGTCTCCACACTGTCAGTACGGAGCCCAATACAGGGCTCCACCTCATGAACCTTGAGATCATGACCTGAGTCAATATTAAGAGTTTAACCGACTGAGCCACCCAAGAGCTCCTGTATGAGAGTATTTTAAAAAGATACACTTAGAACTTCATGATAAAATTTGATGTAATATTTACGGTAGGATACAAAGATACTTGTTCTTTTCAATGTAGGCCTTAATTCTGGTGGTTAATTGAAACAATAGCATAGATTTTAAATAGCTAATACAGACAATTTAAAACTTTAGCACAAATATGAATATTTTGTTGTAGAGAACATTTAATACGTAAAGAAATGAGAAGAGAAAAGAAGGAAGAAAAATAGTACTAGCCAAGAATCAGCTTTAATTTAAATCACCTTTATGTTTGAACTGAAATTTTTGTCATAGTATCAACCAATTCTTTTTTAAAAAAATCAGACAGCTAACTAGATATCCAAATACAGATGAAAACACTAGTTGTTTTGACTTAATTTACCTTTTTACGTTCAGGGATATTAAACAAAACTATTTTAAAAGATTATTCAATGTGCTGTGACAGTAAAATTTTAGCATTTCTGACACAATAATATCTTCCAAACCATTCTCTAAAATCCTTGGATATTCTACTTGGGGCAGAGGTGACTTTAGGTGGAAAACATTAGGAGATGGATTTGTTTCTGTAATTTCTACCTACTTTTTACTATAGGCTTTAGCCTATTTCTAGCCTCATTTAGGGACTCCTCTCATATGGAGGATGACTTCTGGCATAGGACAATGAAGGACCTATATTGATCACCTGTGGAGAACTTTCAAATCAAAACAACATAAATGCATCTGCCAGGTGGTTAGAGAAAGAACAAAGAGACTCAGGGGTGAGCTATTTGGGGAATAACTATACAGCTGTCTGGTAATCCTAACCTCTACCTAATTATGGCAGCATCTCTAGAAAATATAGCTGGCATACTCAAGCCTGTATGAGATGACACATACAAACAGTTGCCCAGATGTGATGCTCTGTGATTTTTCATTTAAGTATCTGGGGACTAGTCAGTGTCTATCACAGACTGTGCTTGTGGAATTAAGGGTCTAGGGCACCAAAATGGCCTCTGCAGTATGCATCCAAGTACTCTATTCTCAAGCATTTTATGAAACACTGTCCTCTTTAGTGGAAAAAAGCCAGTGAAAGCCTCATGCAATATTATCTAACTACAAATTCAGAGTAAGCACTTTGATTTTAACCCTAATTATTTCAGATGGTAAAATAGTTTTCTCACCTATGAAATATGTGAATGTTTTAGATAGGTTCCACTACAATCTCTGAGTTCTAGTATATCCTTTCCTCATTGCCTATCTTTTCCTTAGTAAACTGTATGTACTCAAGAGAGGGCCAATTATAAATCAGTTAAAATTTATGTCTGTATATGTTTCTTAGGAAACAAGTCACCTTGTAAGGAAACATATGGTATGTTGAGTAGAAAAGATATAAGAAGGGAAAACAGATAAAGAGGGTTAAAAGGCTGGAGAGATTATAGACAAAGTTGTCCTGGCACAGAAAGCAATGAAGAGCTTCCCCCAAAATGGATAAAGAAACACAACATAATAAAGGTCCTGGTGCATTACACTGAAGCTAAAATAAGTAGAAACCATGTTTCTTATATCTATGCCTAAAATAAATGACACTACTACTACTTTCTATTATATCTTCCAAGATGATATTTGATATTTGAACTTCACTTGGCAAAAAAATGAACAAAAGAGAAATCAAAAAGATTAGTTCCTTGCAGCTAGTGCCGAGAAATGGACTCATTACAACTTGCCTCCTTGGCAGGAAGAAAGACCCAAATACAAACATTCCTCCTTCTGAAGGGAGATTTTTGGATTTAATAGCAAGGAACACCTTTTCTAGATTTGTGTCTTTGCTCCATGTGTTTTCCATTGTTTCGGTTTATCTCAACTTGGGGTATAGCTCTCTTTTGTTTTTTTTTTTAGACTAAACTCTTCAGCAGTCTTGATGCTAAAGAGGTCTATCTGCAGTGGAAGGATACACTTCAGTGGAATTTCATGAAGAAAGAAAAGGGATCATAAAGACATCTGATAAAACCAAACACCTCTCTATTCTATTTTACCAAACTTGTGAATTATTACACTTTGTTTGTGTTTGTGGAGTTGCCTCTTTCAATATGTTTTCAATAGACAACAAGGCACCAAAAACCCTGGGTAAATAATAGATGTTAAATATAGCTACTACCTAACAATGTTACTGGAACAATTAGAGTGCAGAAAACTCTCTCACATGAGAAGCCAACTAAAAACAAAGATTGGCATGGTGCTGGTTCTTTGGTTCTTTTTAAATTAATAAAACACACTTGCTCTAAACTCATCTCTCACACTTAAAAACTACTTAGATTGCTTTTATTTGTTTTCAACCCCCATTAAAATACACAATAGTCGATCCGATTCTTTGTGTAATTCTGCTTTTTTTTCCTTCTTTTTTTATACATATCCAGAGTGCCAGCATACATTTGTGTGTGTGGACTATATGTATGCCTTATTTTCACATTCAGAGAGCATGGGGATTGTTCTTGAAGAAAGCCTCTTTCTAGCCAGATTCCATTAGGTCACATTATGTAAATGAATGTTTAACACAAAATTCATTTATTCATTTGGTGTGTAGTAGAACACATGGCAAATGCTAAGGAACACAGCCAAAAAGTGAATCTGTGCAACACAAAAGAAGACCAGTAGAGATCCTGAGCATTGTCTATACACTTGTAGAGAGCTGCTGAGTAAGGGGAACTATACCTTTTGCATTCAAACCCACAAGACCATAGATAGCATTATCAGGAAACACGAATTTTTACCACATGTACAATGGAATAAAAACAGTGACTTCCATTCTCTTTGCAAAAAGCCCAGTAGCTTTTCTAGACTCATGACCTTTCAAGTCTTTTAATGTATTTTAAACAGAAGTCCTATCACTTCTGCCTTTAAGTAGCAAAACGGGACTCTGGGAAAACATAAAGGTTCTGAAATGCCTCATCAAGTCTAACAAAGAAAACTATTTAACTTTGTCTTAAAGGCAAACATCTACAGAGAGATGAATCTGACAGAACAGTAAACATGATCTAAATTATTTTTAAAAGTCTTACCTAAGCATACTAGACACAAGTAAAAGGTGCTGTCCATTTTAAAGACCTATTATGACTTAACGTTTCATAAAATCCTAAAAGATAATACTCACATTTTGCTGTCACCTTGTACCCCCCCAGAGGAGGGGCATGGCCCTCTAATGCATCAAATCCAGCGGAAACTAGGACCATGTCTGGATCAAACTCTTTGGCCACAGGCGTCACTACAGTCCTACACAGTAAAAAGGCAACCAGTTACACATGGGAATGGTGAATACCTTTAAAAATTGTGCAATGAAAACGACTTGGCACAACCTCAAGAACTTCCCAAGAATAAAAGAGAAGGGGAAAAGAAAACACCATTTGAAGAGATCAAAAAGTTATCATTTCCTTAATAGTGAATCACTGTTATTTTAGCATCCCAATTCAGTCTTTTTCTTTCATCTTTTTTCCTCTAAATTAAAAAAAAAAAAAAAAAAAGCTTTACAGGTACATTCTAAAGCCCATCATATTACATGCACATCTGTGGCTGCTTTATCCCACTGCCTATAAAAAAAAGTGCTTCTTCCAAGGGAGTGACTAATGTTTTACAGAGGAAAGTCGAAGCTTTAGTGAAAACCTGGCTTGCTCCAGTTAGTGAGAACTTGGTGTAAATTTGAACTATAAATTTCTTTTGAGAAAAAGTTGCTTTTCCAACTTAAAAAAAACATTTTTAAATATTTGTCATGGTAGGGGGTAACTCCTGCAAAGGAAAAACACAAAATTCCTTTAATAGAATCCAGACTATAATGTTAAGTGAGTCTAAGGTCAGAGACACCAGGAATGTGGCAGCCTCATCCATGACAGCAACCCCTGCTGGTCCTACTCAGACACTTCAGCATTTACCTCTTTAGCCTTCTCAGGACACCCTAAACCCTTTTTCCTCAGTGCTGGATTTGATAGAAAATGATCAATAGATGCTACTAGGATTCATAAAATAGAATAAAAAAATAATGTAGGATTCAAGACTGATGTTCCATTATTAAAATTCAATTTTTTAAAGACTACTTAATAATATGGGGAAACTGCCCACAATAGCAAATTTAAAAATTGGTAAGGTCTCTACTGTGTGTTTAGTAGATAGAAATAACTGTACTAAATATTAAAATTGTTAACCTTAAGTAGTGACAAAATTGAATTCTTTTAATTTTTTTGTTTGCCAATCTCTAGTTTTACAGTGACCACATATTAGTTCTACACTTAAAATTTTAAATAAGAAGTTGTTGAAGTTATAAAAGATAATTATTTGAAATTTACCTAGAGATATAAATGAATAAAATGTTTTTCATAATTCCACTACTATTATAAAAGTATGAAAGTTTAATACTTCAAACTCATAAGTGTGCATGTAAGTGACTTTCACAGGTAGTCTTTCTAACAATTGGAAAGCCACTCACATCTGAGTTAGGCCACCAGTGAAACTAAGTGAAAACCTAATTTTGTTTATGATGTACAGTTTCATTATTTTATTCTTCAATATCATTAAGAATCTCTAATAAAGCTACATTATCAGGAGTGATACCTTCAATCCTTTTCCTTCCCAATAATGCCAACACTTACATTATAATTTTCATAAATTGTTACACATTACCAATTCACTACTTTCATATGAATGAAATACCATGTGATACATGTATTTGGGATATTGGAATAAATGGTCTCAAAGAATCAAGAGTGTTATATCAAGGAACTGAGTATGATTAATCCTATGTACTCCTTTGGCAAACAAGCAGTACTCCTAGGAAAATATGGGGGTAGATGATTAAACAAAGTTGTCATCCAATCACATGCATCATAGTAACCAATTTTCCATCTCCTTTCCCTCTCTGGGAAAAGTTTCTCCCCCTCCTCTTGTTTTCCCCCTCATCAATCTACAGTTGTAAGATTGACTGAAGGGTAAACATCCTTCAAGGCACAGCTCACTATCTTCTCCATAAGGGCTTCTCTCTACATATGGACATTAAATATATATGTATATATTTTTGAAGGACAAATACGGTAAAGGAGACAAGGATTGCCAATATAATTTGAATATATGACAGACATGGATACAATCTACAGAGAGGAAAATTAAAACATAAGTGTAAGTTCTGCAGTGGAAGCTACAAAAAGAAAGACTTTTCTCTTTTCCTAGAGAAACAAACTGACCAAAGAGAAAATACCTAGAGAAACTGACACTTGAGAGTCACTCAGACCAACAATCAGGTTTTTTCCTCAGTCTTCCCATAGCGAATGTCCTACTCAAAAATCCCACTCAACATACAGAGCTCCCACTTATCTTTTCAGTGTCCTTTTCTCAAATATGAAGGATTGTTTGAAGAAAATTTCCAGAATAAAAGACAACAAAACTAACATGCAAACAAACAAAAGAAAGAGAACTCAGAAAACCAGAGAAAATTCAGGGAAGACACTATAATTGCAAAAATTAGGATTATCCTCAAAGACATAAAACAGTACATCTAGTAAATGAAAAGTGAGTGCTACTAAAAGAAGAAAAAGCAAACAAAACATATAATAGACTATTTAAAAGATAAAGTTGCTAAGTTCTCTCATAAAGAATAACCAAAATAGAGACACGAAAAATTGACAATGTCAGATCACACACTTAAAGAACCCATTTAGGAAGTCAACATACAAAGAACAGTCTAAGAGATTTTTTTTCCTTTTTTTTTTTTGTCTTATTGAGAAGTAATTGACATAGAAAACTGTATTAGTTTAAGGTGTCCAGCATAATGGTTTGACTTATCTGTATTTTGAAATGATTAACTCTACATGTTCAGTCAACATCCTTCTCAACTAGATAAAATAAAAAGGAGAAGAAAGAAGTATTCTCCTCATGATAAGAACTCAGGATTAGCTTTCATAATTCTTTCCAGTATATCATACAGCAGTGTTAGCTACAGTCATCATGTTGTACATTACATCCCTCCTACTTATTTATCTTCTAACTAGAATTTTGTACCTTTGACCCCACACTCTGCCTCTGATAACCACAAGTCTGATTTCTTTTCCTGAGTTTGTCTTGTTTTTTTTTGTTTTTTAGATTCCACATATAAGTGAGATCATAAAGTATTTGTCTTTCTCTGACTTACATCACTCATTTAGCATAACACCTTCAAGTTCCATCCACGTTGTTGTAAATGGTAGGATTTCCTCTTTTTATGGCTGAATAATATTCCATTCCATATACATACCATAATTTCTTTATCCATTCTTCCATAAGCTTGGTAGTTTCTATATGTTGGCTATTATAAACAATGCTGCTCTGAAAATGAGGGTGCACATTCTTTTTGATTTAGTGTTTTCATCTTCTTAGGATATATTCTCAGAAGTGGAAGCAGATCATACGGTAGTTCTATATTTAATTTTTGAGGATTCTCCATACTGTTTTCCATTGTGGCTGCACCAATATACAATTCCACCAACAGTGCATAAGGTTTCCATTTTCTCCACACCAAAGCCAGCGTTTATCTCTTGTCTTTTTCATGCTGGTCATCTAACAGACCTGAGGTTATATCTCAATGGGGTATTAATTTGCATTTCCCTAGTGATTAGTGATATTGAGCATCATTTCATGTACCTGTTGGCATTTTGCATATTTTTTTCAGAAAATGTCTATTCAGGTCCTTTGGGACCATTTTCAAAAATTGGGTTGTTTGTATTTTTGCTTTTGAGTTGTATGAGTTCTTTATATATTTTGGATATTAACCCCTTATCAGACATATGACTTACAAATATTTTTTCCCATTCCATAGGCTGTTTTTTAATTTTGTTGATGGTTCTTTTACTGTGCAGAGGCTTTTAAGCTTGATGTACTCATACTTATTTACTTTTTATTTTGTTGCTTGTGCTTTAGGTGTCATATCCAAGTAACTGTTACCAGGGCTCATGTTAAGAAGGCTTATTCCTGTTTTTCCTCTAGGGGTTTCATGGTTTCAGGACTTACATTTAAGTCTTTGATCCATTTCAAGTTAATTTTTGTGACTGGTATAAGATATTCTTTTATGTGTGATGCATTCTTTTATGTGTGATATATTCTTTTATGTGTGAATATCCACTTATCACAGTACCACTTATGGAAGAGACTGCCTTTTTTTCACTGAGTATTCTTGGCTCCTTTATCAAATTTTAGTTGACTGTAAATGCTTGAATTTATTTCTGGGTTCTGCATTCTGTCCCATTGTTCTATTTTTCTGTTTTTGTGCCAGTACCATACTATTTTGATAAATTTGCTTTATAATACAGCTTGAAATCAGGAAATGTGATGCCTCCTGCTTTGTTCTTGCTCGATTCCTTTGACTACTTGGGGTCTTTTGTGGTTCTATATCAATTTTAGGAGTGTTTCTTCTACCTTTGTAAAAATGCCATTGAATCTTGATAGAGATTACATTGAATGTATATATATTATTATTTTTGATACTATTGTAAATGGGATTGATTTCTTTTTCAGAAAATTCACTGTTAGTGTAGAGAATGCTAGTGATTTTTGTACGTTAATTTTCTATCCTGCAACGTTACTGAATTCACTGATTAGATCTAACAGTTTTTGGTTGTCTTTCAGATTTTCTATATATAAAATCATGTCATCTGCAAAGAGAGACAATTTTACTTCTTCCTTTACAATTCCGATACTTTTTTTTTCTTTTTTGCTTGATTGTTCCAGCTACAACTTCTAGTACTATCTTGAATAGGAGTGATGAAAGTAGGCACTCTTGTTTTGTTCCTGATGTTAGATGAAAAGCTTGCAACATTTCAACAATGTTACCTGAGTGAGGGCTTGTCATACACGGACTTCACTGTATTGATATATGTTCCTTCTTTGTCTGAAATTTTCAGTTTTTATCATGAATCAATGTTGAATTTTGATAAATGCTTTTTCTGTATTTATTGATATAATCATATGGTTCTTTTCTTTCATTCTGTTAATGTGATGTATCACATCGATTGATTTATCTGTGTTGAACCATCCCTGTTTTCTAGGTATAAATCCCACTTGATCATGGTGAATGATCCTTTTTCATGTTTTGCTGAATTCAGTTTGGTAGTATTTCATTGAACATTTTGCATCAATAGTAATCAGGGATATTACCTGTAGTATTTGTTTAAGTGTGCTTTTCTGTTTTTTCTGGATAATGCTTAGTCTTGTAAAAGGAATTTTTGGAAGAGTCTGAGAAAGATCTGTGTTAATTTCACCAGCTAGAATTTACCAGTGAAGCCATCTGATCCTGGGCTTCTCTGTGTTGGGAGATTCTGGTTACTGATTTCATCTCCTTACTAGTAATCGATCTATTCAGATTTTCTCTTTCTTCCTGAACAGTCTTGGTAAGCTGCATGCTTCTAGAAAATTTCTCATGTCTTCTGGTTATTTAGTTTGTTAGCATATAGTTATTCACAATAGCCTCTTATCATCCTTTGAATTTTGGTGATGTCAGTTTTAATGTCTCCTTTTGACTTTATAATTTTGTTGATTTGGGTATTTTATCTTTTTTCCTTGGTTGGTCTAGCTATGTCTTTTTTTTTTTTTTTTATCTTTTCAAAGAAGCAATTCTTACTTTGGTTAATCTTACTTTTTCTGTTTTCTCTTTTATTTATTCTCCAATCTCTATTATTTCTTTCCTTTTTCTAACTTCATGCTCAGTTTGTTCTTTTTCTAGTTCCTTAGCGTTAGGTTGTTTATTTGGTATCTTTCTTGCTTGCTAATATAGGTGTTTATTTCTATAAATTTCCCTCTTAGAACTGCTTCTGCTGCATCGCACAAAGCCTGGTATGTTATGTTCCCATTTTCATTTGTCTGAATAAGCCTTTTTATTTCCCCCATTGATTTCTTCTTTGATCCACTGGTTGTTCAGGACAGTGCTGTTTAATTTCCATGTGTTCATGAATTTTCCAAGCTTCTTCTTGTTAATGATTTCTAGTTTCATGCCATTGTGGTCAGAAAAGATACTTGGTATGATTTCAATATTCTTTAATTACTAAGACTTATATGTGGTCTAACATATGGTCTATCCTAGAAAATGTTCCATGTGTGCTTAAGAAGAATGTATTTTGCTGTCATTGATAGAATGTTCTGTATTTGTCTATTATATCCATTTGGTCTATAGCATTATTCAAGTTTGCTCTTATTGATTCTCTGTCTAGATGATCGATCTATTGTTTAAAGTGGAGTACTGAAGTCCTCAACTATTATCAAATTACCATTTATTTCTCCTTTTAGCTCTGCTAGTTTTTGCTTTACATATTTAGGTAATCCAACGCATAAGTATTTATACTTGTTTTATCGTCTTGATGTAGTGACCCCTTTATCATTACATAGTTATCTTGTCTCTTTTTACCATTTTCAGTTTAAAGTCTATTTTGTCTGATGTAAGTACCACTACTTTTGGTTTTTTATGGTTACTATTTGCTTGAAATATCTTTTTCTGTTATTTCACTCTCAGTCTGTGTACATCTTTATAGCTAAAGTGTCTCTTGTAGGCAGTATATTGTTGGATCTTTTTTTTTGTTTCCATTCAGCCATTCTATGCCTAATAATTTAATCCATTACATTTAAAGTAATGATTTTTATTTTTTTAATTTTTTAAAAGTTCTTTTTATGTTTATTTATTTTTTAGAGACAGAGTGTGAGAGAGAGAGGGAGAGACAGAATCTGAAACAGGCTCTAGGTTCTGAGATGTCAGCACAGAGCCTGACACGGGCCTTGAACCCACGAATGGTGAGATCATGACCTGGGCCGAAGTTGTATGCTTGACTGACTGAGCCACACAGGCACCCCTAAAGTAATAATTTTTAAAATGAAAAAATATTTTATTGAAGTACAATTGACATAGAATATTAAATTAGTTTCAAGTGTACAACATAGTGATTCAACAATTATATACATTAGGAAATGCTCACCACGATAATTATATTACAGTATTATTAACTATATCCCCTATGCTATACTTTCATCACCATGACTTTTTTAAAACTGTAAGTTTGTACCTCGTAGTCTCCTTCACACATTTCTCCCACGTTTAAAGTAATTATTGATAAGGAAATAGTATTGCCATTTTTTTTGTTGTTTTCTAGTTGTTTTGTAGATCCACAGTTGCTTGTTTCTTATCCTGCTTTTTCTGTGTCTTAATGTCTTTCGGTATCAGTATGTTTTGACTTCTTTATTGTGTTCTTTGGTGTAATTACAACAGGATTTTCCCTTGTGCTTACTAAGAAGCGTACATAAAGTATCTTAAACTTCTAACACTCTATTTTAAACTAATAACAATTTAACTTCAATACAATTCATAAAATTAACACTTTTATTTCTCTTTCCCCTCACATTTTAGGTTGCTGTTACAATTTACATGTTTTTTAAACATATAATGTGTAACTAATAACAGATTATAGTTTTGGTATTTTTACTATGTTCTTTTTTTTTTTTAACATTTAAACTAGAGTTGTGAGTTATCTGTCACTATTAACATAGTTCAGAACCTAACCTTGACTATATGTTTACCATTACCAGTGAGGTTCATACTACCTTTTAACGTTTTTATGTTATCAATTAGTGTCCTTTTACTTCCACTCAAAGAATTGCCTTCAGCATTTCTCATAAGGCGGGTCTAGTAGTAATGAATTCCCTCAGCTTCTATTTGTTCAGGAAAGTCTTTATCCTTCATTTGTTTCTGAATGACAACTTCACCAGGTATAGAATTCCTGGTTGACAGTTATTTTCTTTCAATATTTTGAATATATTGTCTTCTGGCCTGAAAAGTTTCTGTTGAGAAATCCACTGACAGTCTTCTGGGGATTCTCTTGTATATAATTTCTCTCTTTTCTCTTACTGTTCTTAAAACTCTTTTTTACTTTTGACAGTTTACTTATGATATGTTTTAGTTTAGCCCTATTTTGTGTTCAATATATTTGGGTTCCTTTGGACCTCATGAATCTGGATGTCCATTTCTTTCCCCAGGATTGGTACATTTTCAGCCATTATTGTTTTAAATATACATTTTATCCCCTTCTCTTTCTCTTTTCCTTCTAGAATTCCCATAATGTGAACATTGTTTCTTTTCATTATACCCCATAATTCCTATAAGTTTTCTTCATTGTTTTTCTTTTTTTTTTTCTTTTTGCTCCCTTGAGTAATTTCCAATATCCTGTCCTTCAGGTTGCTTATTCTTTCTTCTGCAATGTGGGGTGTACTTTTGAAACTACTTTTGAATTTTTCACTTTACTTATTGTGTTTTTCAATTCTAGGATTTTTTTTTTGATTGTTGCTATT
This sequence comes from Neofelis nebulosa, assembly GCF_028018385.1. Taxonomy (NCBI): domain Eukaryota; kingdom Metazoa; phylum Chordata; class Mammalia; order Carnivora; family Felidae; genus Neofelis; species Neofelis nebulosa. Next base: position 58,110,238 of record NC_080785.1, read on the forward strand.
TCCTTGTTGACCTTCTCGTTTTGTTCATGCATTGCTTCCCTAATTTCTTGAAGTTGTCTGTGTTTTCTTGTAGTTCACTAACCTTCTATAAAAGGATCATTCTGAATTATTCCCCTGGTGGTTCACAGATCTCCGTTTCTTTAGAGACAGTCATTGGAACTTTATTAGTTTCCTTTGGTGGTATCTTATTTACTTGATTTTTTGTGAGCCTTGATTCCTTTTGTTGGTATATGCACATGTGAATAATTACCCTCTTTTAGACTTTACAGGTTTGCTTTGGCAGAGACAGTTTTTCACCAGTAAGCTGGGTTTGCACCTGTGGGTGTGTCAACTGGTAAAGTCCTTGAGCAGGTGGGACCTGCTATTATGGTTTATTTTGGAAGCAAGGCAATTGTTTGACCTTTGAGTACTGGGATGGAAACATGTGCTACTGGCTGAAAACAGCTGAGTAAGACAGCTGCTTGGTTCCCTACCCAAGTGAGGCTGTAACATGGGATCCACAGTTGCCTGGATTCTCTAGTCAGGCTTACTAGAATGGTCAGGACTGGGTAATATATTCAGTAATAGATGAAGCTATGAATTTGTTTCCTTGCCCTGGTAGGTGCGCATGATGAGAACAAAGGCCTGTATAGCTTGTTGTGTGGGGATCTGAATTGAAACTGTGACCCAGAGGGTTAATAAGGTTGAAACTAGCAGAAAATTTCAAGCTTGGTTTTCAGAGAACTGTTTCCCCCTAATCAGCTATTGTGTCTTTTCAGACCCCACTAAAAATCTACTAGCTGTCTCTGCAGAAGTCTGGACTCAGGGTCAACTGATAAGGTTCCAGCCTATGAACAAGCAAAGCCCTGCATTCCTTACCCAAGATAATGACTCCCAAACTCCATACACTTTATACTAACTCTCAGAGCATACCCAAAGCCCTTTCTCCTTCTCCTAAGATAACCTCCTAAGGTCAAGGGCTGAGTTTTGCCTTGTTCTGATGTTAAGTATCCACCCCAAAGTGAACATGGGATATATGTTACATATATGTTTGCTAAAATGAGCATGATCCATCTTTTCTTATGAATAGTCTTAAGTTTCCTTGCCTTTCTAAATCAGTATGTGTGTAATCTCAACCCCTATAGTTACAAAAAACTTGTTCTCTCACCCTTCAGGGAGCTGGATTTAAGGCTTTTTCCCTGTCTCATTTGGCTGCCTCTCAAATAAACCCTTCCTTGCTGCATACCTGGTATTTCAGTGATTGACTCTGCTGTGCATCAGGCAGATGGGCCTGGGTTTGGTGACAGAATCAGGCCAGAGCTTTCCCAGGTCATGTGAGTCTACCAGTTCTGCTCTGCAGTTGGGGAAGCCAAGGGCCACGGTCAAGAGCCACATGTTCAAATGCTACTGTATGTAGGGCTGTTGAATGTGCTATACAATTTATCCATGCACTCTGGTTAGGTGCCCTGGTCAGACAGGCTGAAGACTGTATTCAGCAATAAGTGGGGCTACAAATTATGTTCCCCATAATTGTCTCAAAAGCCAAGTATACAGCTCTTTGTTGTCTCAGTTCAAGCCAATCAGCAACCCCAAATTCCCTGACCATACGGGTTCACTGGCTTTGCTGTTCGAACTATCATCTCTGCCCACTCACTTCATGGCTCAAGTTCCACTGAGCTGCAGAGCCTCCAGGAGTTGTCTTCAGCCCTTCTGGTCAGACAGGACAGAAAGACTGTCTACAATAGGTGAAGTTATGTCTCAGCTCCCTTTCCTGGGTGGCAGTGGGAGGGGTCAATGTGGCTCCAAACTACTTTCAGTTTCTCAAATAGGCTCTGTTTTTTGGGAAGGTCTTGGAGCTACCCTCAGCCTTGGCTATGAATTCATTAATATTCCTGTCTGTGCATGGTAGAGGAATAGTCCACTCCCAGTACTGGCTTTGCTATGGGGGCAATCAGCTCTGTTTGCCCACCTCTTAGGTTAAATGCCACTGGGCCACAGTTTCCAGAAACTGTCTCCAGCGCTGCTGGTCCAATGGGACCAGAAGACACTTTCCAAAGTGGGTGGGGCTGCAACTCAACTCACTGCCTGGCCCTGGAAAACCAGGCTCTAAGGCCTGTAAAACTCCTCCTTTGAGAATCTGAATCAGGTAGATCTGTAGGCTGACATGCTCTCTGGTCAAAGTGTACTCCTGACTTGGTTCTCAGATGAGCAAAACTACTGACTAGGACTACTACTTAGGCACTGCAGGCATAAAGATGGATGGTCAAGATCCATGTGCTGATTGTTGCAAACCCTCCCGCCGCCCCCTTCTCCACCACAATCAGATTCTCAGTGGTTGAGCCCCACAGATTTCCCCACAATCCTTGTGATATGAGATCAGAGTAGGCTCTCCTGCAAAGCAACCTACAATGCTGGGAGTGGTCTTGTCTCCTCTGGGTTCTCTTCTGCCCCTGAAGGAACCAGAGGCTCAGGGGAGACCTCTGTGTGGGGATGTGCCAGCCAGAGTTAAGAACAATGTGGTCAATGTGTAGCCACTTCTCTTACACTTCTAATGTAGTTTGCCTTGGTCTCTGTGGTACAGGGGGTTGCTTCAGCCTTATCCCCATGCTCTAGAACTCCCTCAGTGATGTCTTTTCCTTGAATAGTTGTTAGTTGTTGTTTTGACGGGGAACAAAGCCAGGAACAACCTATGTCACCATGTTGGTTATATCACTATTTGGGAATCTTTTTAAAATTTAGAACGTCCTATTCATTCAAATTGCCAATCAAAATTGAGAGTAGAAAATAAAGTTTCAGATATTCAAACTGTTAACAAAAAAATAATATCTCAAAAATTGTAAAAAATAAGGGGTGGACAGCATCTGGCTGTCTCAGTTGATGGAATATGTGACTCTTGATTTTGGGGTTGTGACTTTGAGCCCCACGTTGGGTGAAGAGATTACTTTAAAAAGTAAAAAAAATAATATCTCTCACAAATATTTTCACAAGAAGGTATTGGATGATATACTCCATTCAAATGAAGGCATATAGTAAGAAAGAATGAGACACAAGCCATTCACCCCATCAAAACATTTTTGAAAATGTCCATTTTTGCCAAAAGTAAAAACAAATTACTCTTATTTAGAACAAAATAGAAATTTGTATGGAATGGAATAGGTTTTCATTCCAATGGAACAGTTTGTTAACAAAGACATCTTACCTAATTCCAAAAGAATTAGATCTATTTATCAACAAATCTCAAAATATACAGATCCTACTAGTTTCCATGTGAAGCAAATATCATGTTTGTTATGTATATCATTCCTGAATTCACAAATATATGGCTTTTCCAATTTCACACAGAATTTCAAAATGCTCTTTCAGGACTAATCCTATATACTTGAATTAACTCCAAACAATAACAAAAATGGAAAATTGGAAAAAAATACATACTTAGAATTGTATCTGAGTGGTAATTGTTTGTTTAATGAATTTGTGATGTATAATTGTAAAAGTGATGCTATGCTACAACATATGCTGTATACTGAAGAACTAAATGGTAATGGGTGCTTAACAGTGGTATTGGTAAGGTTCATTTATTTTAAGAAGTATATAATGAGTGTCTATTATGTTGCAAATTCCTTTGGCTTAAAGATATGCTAAATTTTGAACTGTATCTTTACTTTCCTCTTTAAAGTCTCTTATGCTCAGTTCCCTGATAAACCGAGGAAACTAAGACACCACAAATCTCTTTATTGCCGCAATTATTTTAGCAATGTATGTAAAGTGTTTGTACTCTTCTGTTTATGCCAGTATAGACTGAATTTTAATTCAAAAGATCTATCACGTCTGAAAGACTAAAAAACACATTTGGATAAAATATAAGTGGGAAAAGCAATAATTTTTCCTAAATGAAACACATCCTCAAAGGCATTCATTTAAAATTTTATCTAAACAACTAGGTTTTTTGATTAAAGATAGCAAACAAAGCATATGTGTTTGTCTCTCAACTTTCCCAATATCCCAATGGAAGGAAAGTACAGGTTTATATGAACTCATGGTTTTAAATACGTATCAAGCAAACAGACATAGAAATAACTTTAGATATGTGTATGCGTGCATGGATTAGTATGTATTTCCTAAAAGCAATGACAGCCCAGGGGCAAATAACAGTGGCCAGATCTTGTTTTCTAATATCATTCTCCAATGATCTTTGGGAAAGTGGTTGATTCCTGGGCTGTGTCAGGGAAAATACCAGGTATTTCTGTAACATCTTGTGATGACAGAAAATAATGAAATGCTCAAAGATAAAGGACATATTAATAGGGCATATGAACAAATGTGACAGAGCTCCCAATGGCCAAATCTGGGACAATTTCAGGAAAAAAAACAACTAATGAGAGTATTGGATTATAATCCAGAGTCAAATAAGTATATGTGAATCACACAAAGATTTAAAAATAATGGAATAAATAGAGAATAAGTCATTCTGCCTTATAGAAAAAATTCATCTAATATGTATAGAAGAATTGAGAGAAATAGAAAATCACCATTTTAACAAGACAGAAATATTTGATGCAGACAAGGGCCATGGAAGGATGCTGAAATTTGTGGGCAAAAGTTTGAGAAGAAACATGGTGCTTGCATTATATCTTCCAAAGTATCTTCCCCAAGATATTCTAAAGGAAAAGAATAGAAACTTTAAAATAAAGAACGCTGCAGATACCATCTCAGTAAAGTGATCAAGGTTACCATCTCTTGTGATAAGACATATCAAGACCAATAGTCCCTGATGTGACACACTGAGAAAGGTTGATCATTTCTATAGTATTATTGCTAAAATATATATAATTTCAAATCTAATAAGAAGAAAACAACAGGCAAACCTAAATTGAAGAACATTTGACAGAAAAAGTGACCATTATACTTAAAAGCCATGGCCAGGAAAATAAGGAAAGACTAAGGAATTGCTACAGATTGGAGAAGACATCTAAATGCAGTATAAGGCTCTGGATTGGATCCTGCAATAGGAAAAGGACATTAGTGGACAAACTGCATGCAGTCCCATATAAAATCAGTAGCCTAGCTAATAGTAGTGTACAAATATTAATTTCTTAATTTTGATAATTATACTATGGTTATGTAAATTTTTAACATTAGGGGAAACTGAGTGTAGGGATAATATAGGGACTCTATGCTATTCTTACAACTTTTCTGAAAGTCTAACAGTATTTCAAAATAAAATATTACCAAGCATCAACATACAAAAAAAAAAAAGAAAGAACTGATAACAACAAAAGAGGATGGAACAGTTGTTAATAAACAGGGATTTTTAACAAGTTTCTAGAAGAGGGAGACTGCATACTGAAAAAAATTAAACAAATAAACACAAGCTACCACCCTGAATACACTCTTATGGGACCACAGAAGAGACATGAGACACTCCGACTCAATGGAACCCCACTAAAGAAACATATGATGAAGGAAAAGAGGCAAAACTGAAAACAAGAGATTAAGAAATGTTAGTTGGTTAAGAGGACCAGCACTATTTCCAACACCTCAACTACCTTTCCTATCTGCCAGCAACCAGTGTTTAATCCTAGGCAGAATACTCAGTTGATTCTCCTAAGAAAAGGAGGTATCTGCAGAAAACGAAGAGTGTGGATACGGTTACCCCAAAATATAGTCTTCCTTTTTTTGTCATTTAGTGAGATTCAGAGACCATGAGCCATCTCCTGGAATGCTAATCCCAAAGTGGGATTTGGCGTAACACACACCTCATCCCATATGGGCTGACACAGAGCTCCCATTTGATCCATTTTTCAACCACAGGGAAAAATCTGATGTTAGTTACTACTTTCATAAACATCAATGTCAAAACATAAATTTCCTGACATATAAGGAGAACCAGTAGCATAAACAAAAGATTAAAATAAAGCCTGAAGAAAACAGAGATAGTTCAGTCAACAGAAACAATAATCTCAGAGATTCAGAAAAATATTTTATCTTTAAAACAAAGACATGCCAATGTGAAAAATAACAAAAAACAAGGAAAGCACTTAAAGATAAAAAGAATAATTATATAAACTAATAGAAGGTCTGAAAAAATAAAATTAAAGTAATCCTCCTATAAGGAAGGAAATAGACAAAATATAAGTGGGAAAATATGAGACTAAAAGGATTCATGCAGAAGTCATATATTTGAATAACAAGGTTCTTGAGAATGCTGAGACAGGGGAGGAAATTTTCAACAAATAACAGAAGATAATTCTTAGGAACTGAACAGTAAGTCCAACTGATGCAAAACTATGCATAAAAATATACATATACATTTAGACCTATTCTCATGAAACTTCAAATCCACAGGGATTCTTAAAAAATAAAAAATAAAAAGTCATCATCAGAAGAGATCAAGGAGTTTGACATCAAAGTACCAATCAGCAACAGTGAATGTCCTCACATTCTAAGGGAAAATTATTTTTAAACTTTAATTCTGTTTCCAGTCATTACATACTGATTTTCAAGTATGTTACTTAAATAAAAATACTTTAAGACATGTAAGGACTCAGAAATTTAATTCCAAAACACTCTTTCTGAATAATTTACTTAAGAATGTACTTCTGTAAATCAAGAAAGTAAATCCAAGAAACAGAGGAGCATAGGACCAAAGTAGTGGATGTATCACAAGAGAATGAGAAAGAAGGCCCAGTGACCTGATGATTTGTATATGTATTTTTTCACTATAAAAACAAACTACTAAAGCAATAATGATAGCATATCTGCTTTTTCATCTCCATTTGACCATTGGAGATTCTGTCATAGAAGAAAAGAATCCCATTTTGGATATATTTCCGTGAAATGTGATTCTAAATCAGAACCTCCTCAGTTAGTATCAGATCTCTGGATTTATTTCAACTCTAGTCAATGGTCAATGAATTGATTGCAGTGACAATGAGTCATGTGCTTTGTTTAAGATGAGTCACACTAGTGATTTCCCATGATTCACCTAGGTGTATGCTGAATAAACAGTATACAATGCTACCCATTCATATGGCATGCTCAGTGCAGGGAAGCACTCCTCTGGCTTTAAGAAAAATGAAAGACTTGATTCTTCAGCCTTAAACTAAAAATGTAAAGCATTTCAAAGCTTTTTAATATATAGAATTATCAATATTTTTTATTATTCAGAGCCCCTATTATGTGAGAGGCACTAGGACTGTGCCAGGATTCAAAGATATGAACAAGTTGTAATTCTGCAGAGACAGAGACAGAAGGGAGGGGGCAGTCAATAGGGATGAACTCAGTATGAAGACAGTTCAGCAGAAGAAGGAACATGGGGAGTGATTTTAGACATTAGTGTAAGAGGTTGCCAAGAAGAAAAAAGTAGGGAGTTCATGCGGATGGATGAGCAAGGGCAAGGGCAAGAACATGGGCACCTGAAAGGATACAGAGACCTGTGACAAATACTTCGACATGATTGGAGCATATGGTGCATATGGAGTAGCAGCAGCAGAGGTTTTAAAGGCATGCAGTTTCCAGCCCTACATGTCTGGCACAGAACCAGGAAAGCTTGATGTTGAGGAAACCAAGGGCGATGAGATAGTGGTGACAAGTTTTTCAAGAACTGCAAAGTTGACTATAGTGTAAGTGCATCACTCAGGTCATTTAATTCACTCAACAAATCTTTAACAACCTCCTGGAATATTCCAGGAACTACTGTAGGCAGGGTTTATAGCATACAGAGTCCCTGTTCTCTTGCCTTCATGGAGTTAACATTCTAATAGAGGAGAAAGACAGTGTATAAATAAAGAAGCAAGCATATACTAACGGCTAAGGTGAAAAATAAACATAAAGTCATGGAAGGTGGTGCAATTTAGGTATGGGTACACAGAGAAGGCAGCTCTGAGGTGGTGGCAGTGGAATAAAGCTGCACCGTATGAGATGAAGAAGTAGGTCAAGTGAATTATGGGGGTAAAACACTGGCCTGTGAGAATAATAAATGCACAGGACCTGAGGTGGGAGGGTCTTTGGTATATTCATAAAGGACCACAAGGAGGCAATTATGGCTGACATAAAGTGAATAAAGGAAAGATAGTTGGAAACGGGGTCAGAAAAGTGGCATAAAGTCAGTTCATGTAGGGCCTCATAGGCCCTTATAGGGACTTTGATTCTCATTCTGAACAAGAAAGGAAACTGGAAAGTTTTGAGTACAGCAGCGACATGATCTGATTTATATCATTTCTGTCCTCATCAATTAAGCTAAGTATTTTAAAGTATGTTTTAGAATTATGAGGTCTTTTGACCTCTGAGACAGCAGATTCTGATCCCCTATGTAATTTTTATAATGACATATTATAATCATGTAAATATGAATTATAGGTGAATTTTCAAGTCTATACTTTTCTTTATAGTTTAATTGTGGGTCACCACTTAAAAGCATCATACTATAAAATTACACATTTTCAAATGGTACAAGGACTTGTTCCTTTTAGATTTTTCTTACAAAAATGTATTATTACAATATGCACACTTTTCGTCCATCTGCATATGTTTGTGCATGAAGTGCAGGAGGATGCTCCCGAGGAAAACTCTTCATAACAGTTAATGCTTAGACAAGTGAGGAAGGAAGCATATCGAAGAACAGCTGCTAAACAGATTCTAGGCAGTGGTTGTGGTTGGTGCTTCAGGATGTCCCTTAGCACTTCACTCATCACTAGACCAGTCCCCTTCCGAGGACACACTAAGGGAAGGGGTATAATGGATATTTGCGGAAGAGGGTCAGTTTTGGAAGCTCTAAGCACACCAAGTATACCATTTATTGTCCACCAGATCCACCAATCCCAACGCCAGCAAGTCCTGCTCTTCTTCCTTAACATCCACCCTCCATCTCACACACCCAACATAGACAAACTCAAATAAACATTGTCTCTATCACCACCCTCTGTTTTCTTTATTGTCCCAATTTTCCATCTCTGGCAGCTCCCTTTCTCTCTCTTACACCCATCTCCAGTCCATTAGGAAATCCTGTTGTCTACACATTCAAACTATATCCAGAAACTTACCACATCTCAACACCTCCTATATCATCACCCTGGCCTGTGCCAACATATTTTATCTAAATTAGAGCTACAGCCTCCTAGGAGATAGCCCTATGATCTCTTTTACCTACTCTATACTCTGTTCTCAACATGGCAGCCAGGTTGATATGTTTATCATACCAGATCCTGATCATTTTTCTCAGGGCAAAAGGAAAGGTTTCTTAAATGGCCCTCAAGTCTCTGCACAAGGAGGTTGCCCAGCATCAATCTGATCCCATCTCTTACCACACTCCACCAGGACTCTACTCACAAATAGGCTAGATACACTCTGGACACTGGGATTTTTATACTGGCTACTCCTTTTGCCTGCAGCACTCTTTCCCAGATGGCTAACTCCCTCATCTTACTCAAATCTTTGCTCATGTATCATGAAGAGAGGGTAGTAAGACCATTCCCTAATGCCCTTCCCCATACCTAGCATCACTCCATCTCCACCTCCATCATTCCACCTCCATCATTCCAAACTCTTTTACTCAGCTCTTTTTATCCCATAACACTTATCTTCCCAAGTGATACGTTATTTACTTATTGTGTTCATTGTGTATTTTATTGTCTAATTGTCCACACTAGATGCAAGGTCCCCAAAGGAAGAAATTGTTTGCCTCCCTCTGGGACACAGCAAAAGTGGTCATAAGAGGAAAGTATATAGTAATCCAGGCCTTCCTAAAGAAGGAAGAAAGATCTCAGATACACAACCTAATCTCATGTCTTAAGGAGCTGGAAAAAGAACACCAAATAAAACGCAAAACCAGCAGAAGACAGGAAATAATAAAATTAGAGCAGAAATTAATGCTATCGAAACCAAAAAAAAAAAACAGTAGAACAATGAAACCAGAAGCTGGTTCTTTGAAAGAATTAACAAAATTTATAAACCACTAGCGAGTCTCATCAAGAAGAAAAAGGAAAGGAGCCAAATAAATAAAATCAAGAATGAAAGAGGAGAGATTACAACCAACACAACAGAAATAAAAACAATAAGAGAACTTATGAGTAATTATATGCCAATAAAATGGGTAATTTGGAGGAAATGGACAAATTCCTAGAAACATATATACTACCAAAACTGAAACAGGAATAGAAAATTTAAACAGACTCATAACCATTAAGGAAATCAAATTAGTAATCAAAAATCTGCCAAAAAACCAGAGTCCAGGGGCGCCTGGGTGGCTCAGTTGGTTAAGCGCCCGAATTCAGCTCAGGTCACGATCTCAGGGTCCGTGAGTTTGAGCCCCGCGTCGGGCTCTGGGCTGATGGCTCAGAGCCTGGAGCCTGCTTCCGATTCTGTGTCTCCCTCTCTCTCTGCCCCTCCCCCATTCATGTTCTGTCTCTGTCTCAAAAATGAATAAAATGTTAAAAAAAAAATTAAAACCAGAGTCCAGGGCCAGATGGCTGTCCAGAGGAATTCTACCAAACATTTAAGGAAGAGTTAACACCTATTCTCTTGAAGCTGTTCCAAAAAAATAGAAATGGAAGGAAAACTTCCAAACTCTTTCTATTAAGCCAGCATTACCTTGATTCCAAAAGCAGAGACCCCACTAAAAAGGAGAACTACAGACAAATGTCCCTGATGAGGGGCGCCTGGGTGGCGCAGTCGGTTAAGCGTCCGACTTCAGCCAGGTCACGATCTCGCGGTCCGTGAGTTCGAGCCCCGTGTCAGGCTCTGGGCTGATGGCTCGGAGCCTGGAGCCTGTTTCCGATTCTGTGTCTCCCTCTCTCTCTGCCCCTCCCCCGTTCATGCTCTGTCTCTCTCTGTCCCAAAAATAAATAAAAAACGTTGAAAAAAAAAATTAAAAAAAAAAAAAATGTCCCTGATGAACATGGATGCAAAAATCCTCAACAAGATATTAGCCAACCAGATCCAACAATACATTAAAAAAATTATTCACCACGACCAAGCAGGATTTATACCTGGGATGCAGGGCTGGTTCAATATCTGCAGAACAAGTAACGTGATTCATCACATCAATAAAAGAAAGGACAAGAACCATATGATCCTCTCAATAGACACAGAGAAAGCATTTCACAAAATACAGCATTCTTTCTTGATAAAAACCCTCACGAAAGTAGGGATAGAAGGAGCATACCTCGAGATGATAAGAGCCATATATGAACGGCCCAACATTAATATCATCCTCAATGGGGAAAAACAGAGTTTCCCCCTAAGGTCAAGAACAACACAGGGATGTCCACTCTCGCCACTGTTATTCAAAATAGTTTTGGAAGTCTTAGCCTCTGCAATCAGACAACACAAAGAAATAAAAGGCATCCAAATTGGCCAGGAAGAGGTCAAACTTTCACTCGTCGCAGATGACATCATACTGTATATGGAAAACCCAAAAGATTCCACCAAAAAACTTCCAGAATTGATTCATGAATTCAGCAAAGTTGCAGGATATAAAATCAATGCACAGAAATCGGTTGCATTCCTATACACCAATAATGAAGCAAAAGAGAAATCAAGGAATCAATCCCATTTACAGTTGCATAAAAAACCATAAAATACCTAGGAAGAAATCTATCCAAAGAGGTGAAAAATCTATACACTGAAAACTATAGAAAGCTTAAGAAAGTAATTGAAGAAGACACAAAAAAATGGAAAAAGATTCCATGCTCCTGGATAGCAAGAACAAATATTGTTAAAATATCGATACTACCCAAAGCAACGTACATATTCAATGCAATCCCTATCAAAGTAACACCAGCATTATTCACAGAACTAGAACAAATAATCCTAAAATTTGTATGGAACCAGAAAAGACCCCGAATAGCCAAAGCAATCTTGAAAAAGAAAACCAAATCAGAAGGCATCACAATCCCAGACTTCAAGCTATACTACAAAGCTGTAATCATCAAGACAGTATGGAACTGGCACGAGAACAGACACTCAGATCAATGGAACAGAATACAGAGCCCAGAAATGGACCCACAAACCTATGGGCAACTAATCTTTCACAAAGCAGGAAAAAATATCCAATGGAATAAAGACAGTCTCTTCAGCAAGTAATGCTGGGAAAACTGGACAGCGACATGCAGAAGAATGAACCTGGACCACTTTCTTACACCATACCCCAAAATAAACTCAAAATGGATGAAAGACCTAAATGTAAGATAGGAAGCCATCAAAATCCTTGAGAAAGCAGGTAAAAACCTCTTTGATCTTGGCCATAGCAACTTCTTACTCAACACATCTCTGGAGGCAAGGGAAACAAAAGCAAAAAGGAACTACTGGGACCTCATCAAAATAAAAAGCTTCTGCACAGTGAAGGAAACAATCAGCAAAACTAAAAGGCAACAGACAGAATGGGAGAAGATATTTGCAAATGACATATCAGATAAAGGGTTAGTATCCAAAATCTATGATGAACTTATCAAACTCAACACCCAAAAAAACAAATAATCCAGTGAAAAAATGGGCAAAAGACATGAATAGACATTTCTCCAAAGAAGACATCCAGATGGCCAACCGACACATGAAAAAATGCTCAACATCACTCATCATCAGGGAATACAAATCAAAACCACAAGGAGATACCACCTCACACCTGTCAGAATGGTTAACATTAACAACTCAGACAACAACAGATGTTGGCGAGGATGCGGAGAAAGAGGATCTCTTTTGCATTGTTGGTGGGAATGCAAGCTGGTGCAGCCACTCTGGAAAACAGTATGGAGGTTCCTCAAAAAACTAAAAATAGAACTACCCTATGGCCCAGCAATTGCACTAGTAGGCATTTATCCATGGGACACAGGGATGCTGTTTCGAAAGGACACATGCACCCCCACGTTTATAGTAGCACTATCAACAATAGCCAAAGTATGGAAAGAGCCCAAATGTCCATCGATGGGTGAATGGATAAAGAAGATGTGGTGTGTGTGTGTGTGTGTACACACACACACACACACACACACACACACACACACACACACAAAGGAGCATTACTCGGCAGTCAAAAAGAATGAAATCTTGCCATTTGCAACTATGTGGATGGAACTGGAGGGTATTATGCTAAGTGAATATTAGTCAGAGAAAGACAAAAATCATATGATTTCACTCATATGAGGACTTTAAGAGACAAAACAGATGAACATAAGAGAAGGGAAACAAAAATAATATAAAAACAGGGAGGGGGACAAAACAGAAGAGACAAAACAGTAGAGACTCATAAATATGGAGAAGAAACTAAGGGTTACTGAAAGAGTTGTGGGAGGGGGATGGGCTAAATGGGTAAGGGGCACTAAGGAATCTACTCCTGAAATCATTGTTTCACTATATGCTAACTAATTTGGATGTAAATTTAAAAAAATTAAAAACAAAAATAAATAAATAAATAAATAAATAAATAAATAAATAAATAAATAAATAAAAGAAATTGTTTGCCTCTTTGTTCACAGATGTATACCCGGGACCTAGAATAGTCATATTTCCCACATAGTGGTCACCCAATAAACAGCTGTTGAATGAAATGCCAAATGACAACCTCTCTGGTTTTTCATGCTTCCAGTTCAGGTTTTCTTAGACCCTCACTCTTCTTCAGCCTATGCACATTTCACAAATATATTTGAAATGCCTTATTTAGTAAAAGCCATCCACATTTTTTTTGTCATGTTATTGTATATGAACTTTTGCTCTGAGTGCAATCATCAGATAATCCTATCTTTCTTTCTTGGCAGACTGGTTACAAAACTGTCCAAGCCAAAAAACAGAATAGGGATGATGATTATAAGAATATGACCCATTTAAATAATTTTTAATCTAGAATTATACTAATGGGGAAAAGGAAAGAAAAGAAAAGAAAAGAAAAGAAAAGAAAAGAAGGAATAAAAATTCTTCACAACTTCAGAAGATGTAGTATATTATGGCTTCTATTTCTTCATATAATGTTGCATTTTCTTTTCTTGTGTCTACATAGTTTTTCTCTGCCTCAATAATTCTACTCAATGTGAATTTCCTCTTACCTTAACCTATTTTTGTTGATCAATTTAGATATTTTTCTAAGAGTCTAGGTCTTTTTTATTTGTACAAATAAAGCATTAAAATAGAAATTCTGCCAGCACAGAAGACATTATTCTCTAACCTTCTTGCTTTGATGAGCATTAGAACACTGTATGAAAGGGAGAGAGAAGGGAAAGGTGGGATTTCTTAAAAAGCCTTCATAAAAGGGGGCAAATTCTGCAATGCTTTCTACTGGGTACCATCTCAAAATTGAATTATCTAGTTTCAGTGTACAATTGTAGTGAAGTAAAAAGATTGATGGACTCTCAACTAAATAATATCTAGTTTCTGTTCTTGGCCTGCTCCTAATTTTGTGACCTTAGTAAACTATCTTTCCTTAATATTAGTTTTTACAGCTATAAAATAGGGGTAGGGGGCGCTTCCCCTAGATGGTCTCTAAAGTCATATGCCGTCTCACAAAATATGACTTTTTATGTCTCAGACCTACTTCACCAAAGAAACATTTTTTTTAACCTTCTTATTCTCTATCATTTGCATTTGATAAGAAAAACCCTTGCCTGGTGGTGGGGGGGGTGGGGGTGGGGTGGGAGAATTAGGGGAAAGTGGCTGAAAAGTACAAACTTCCATTTATAAGATAAATCAATATGAGATAAATATGATAAATAAGGAATGTAATATACTAAAGGATGACTATAGTTAACAATACTGTATTGCATATTCGAGGCTTGCTGAGAGAAAACTAAAAGTTCTCACCACAAGGAAAGAAACTGTAAAATTATGTGAGATGATAAATGTTAAATAATATTGTAATCACTTAGAATATACATATATCAAATCATATTGTGCATCTTAAATTTGTACAATGTTATATGTCAATTATAACTCAATAAAACTGGAAAAAACAAGAACCACTGCCTGAAGCTCAACATCTTTCTGAACAAAATCTGTCTTCCATATTCATTTATTTGCCCTTATCCTTTCAGGTCAATTCTGAAGAGCATCTTTCCTTTGAGGATTCTGAACTCCAGAGTCAAGAAATCAATACACTTCAAAAAAAAAAAAAAAGTACTTATGAGCTACATATTTAGAGCAGATTATCACTCTTAAAAAGATTGAAGATCTATATATGAAATTTAGTGAGTTTATATTATTATTTTGTTACATTAAAATGTTTAGTACTCTGTTTTTAAAAGAATGAATCCTTGAGGAAAATAAGAAAACTACATTCAAACATCATTAAAAAAATAATAATGGGTCTAAGATCTCATATTCATTTAAATGTGTGTGTTTCATAATACCTCACAATATATTCTAAGAGGAATATGTACATTCTAAATAAATGTGTGTATATATGTAATATAATAATGTATATGTGTATATATGTGTATGTATGTGTGTGCATGTATGTATATGTGTGTGTATGTGTGTGTGTGTGTATATATATATATATATATATATATATATATATATAAATTTTCCTAGTCCATGACGTTTATTCTTTTAATTGGAGCTTTAAACATGACATTTAGTAAGTTAATATTACTTCAGTATATTAAAATGCCAATGCTAATTTTAGATCTCTGTTATTAAAAAAGAATGAATACTTGAAGGGACTAAGGGACTTTCCTTACTTAAGATGTGTCATATGGACAGTAATAGTTCTTACTAATTCAGAGATATTACTCAATGTGTCTCTGAACTGATGGTTAGGAGAAATATCTTTCTCACAGTAGCTCTCCTGGCTTTGGGACACTGTCAGTGAAGGTCATGTTATCATATTCATGATATTATATTTGCTCTTCCTCTGCCTGTGGAATGGCATTAGCTTCCTACACAAAATCCTACACTCAGGCACAGCAAGCTGGGCAAAATTATAAACTGCTAGTCTATCAAATTGGATAAAAAGAATCTTCTGTAATTACCACACAGAGATAGAGTGGTAAAGGAATTAACAGATTTTGCTTTTGTTGAACTCTATATTGAAACTTGGTCTAGAAAAATTAACAAACCAGAATTAGGAAACTCTAAGACATGATTAGTTTGGAGTTTCTAGAACTCATTTAAGAGCTAATATTAAAATTTTATTGAAATAAACATTCTGCTTTGAAATACAAAATGAAATGCATGTATGTTTCCATATGCACCTTCCTAGGAACTATGAAAATATATGAATACCATCTATTTTAATATGCCCAAAATGTGGCTATACTTTTGCAACAGTTTTAAGAAACATTTTATTACAATTTCAAATGTGGGTCTAGTAACTCACAGATGATCTTATGTCTTAGTTTTGTAAGTATTGCTAAATTAGTTCTTCCAAATTTGTAAAAGCTAAGGCTAGAAATGGACAGTTGCCCTGCCAGTATCCAGTTAATAAAGGACTGAGTTGTAGGCAACCAATGCGAAGCTAAAACAGAGAGGACCAAAATCTTCTCCAGGGTAATGCACTAGACAACTATGGATTCCTTCTTAAACCCCTGCAAATTGCCTGTGGTTTCCCAGGTAGAAATAAGTTCCTCCTTATGGTTACCATGGGCACCTATGGAGAAGCTAGTTTTACAGCAGACTTTAAGTTCTAACTTCTCTTATGCCTACCTTATTCCTTCTCCCTCTTCCTTTCCATCTTTTCTTCCCTCTTCCCTTTTCTTTCATTTTATTTTTTAATAAATTTTCTCTCTCTTTTAGACCAATTTGTTCTTAGTTAGGACATGAACATAATTTATGAAAACTTTCGGAAAAATTTTACATAAATGAGACCACAAATTTTTCAATTTTGTTTCCTTAGGCAAAGACCAATTGGATAACCGAGGAAGAAAGTATATTTAGAGAACATAATCCACATATTCGGGCAAGAGAGGCAGAACAAGCCCCTGAAACATGTATCTTTCCAAATCTTTGTTTATTTTCATTTCTATAGCAACCTGGTGGTTGTAAAACACTGCCATAATGAGTGGAAAATAGAACACAAATGACAGTAAAATGTTTTTATAACTCAAATAGCAGAGGATTGTTTAGAGAATTTGGAAAGGCTGACTTTTTTTAAATGGGCTCATAGCAGGAAAAATGTCTACCTAAGTCAAAAGTAAATTTCTCCTCCAGAGGGACAATAAGATGCTTGTGACACGTGCATTTTGGAAACTTAATTATGTGCCCATTTCTTGTTATTACTTTCTTTATCCAAAAAAATCCCTAAAGAGATTTTACTACCATCAAATCAGTCATAGGGATTTCTCTGCTTTCAGTGGGGTGCAATGTGGGGCTTAGTGCACATATTGCATTTCCCATCACCCTATGAGCACAGAATATTCTTTTTGTAAAGTTTCAAATGGGCCTCCCTTTGGTCTTTGCACAAGTGATTGCATTCCATAAAATATTATTGCATTAAGCCAAAAGACCCTGGCTAAAAATTAAACTCAATATTCCAATAAAATCCAATCTATAATATATGTGTATACACACACATACACATACTTTAAAGAGGATGTTAGCCTTTATATTTCTTCTCAAAAGAAGAGAAGATGGAGCTTTGTAGGCATAAAAAGAAAGGAAAAGAAAGGTCAAACTTTACTGTAAGTAAATGTTCTGTGGTTTATAGAATTCACAAAACAAATTACAGCATGACATCCTTTTCAAGGAACTGTTTGTGTCTTCGGAAAAAGTGTGTATTATTTTTGGTGAACTCTACCTTTTGATGTGGCCTTTTTGAGGAAGGCAGCATCATCAAGATTTTTTTCTTTTAATTGCATAACAATACAAGATGAACAAGAAAAAAGCAAGCTCATTTAGTAATTTAAATCCCTCAGGCATAGCCAGAAAGAGACTGAGAAGGAAAGAAGAACTTGAGAACTGAATGCAGTTCTGAAGTGCAGGGTGAGGGTATCTCCTCCATCAGGAAGAGATCAAGGAGTTTTAATTTTATTTATATCTAAAATGATAGGGGAGTAGAATTCATCTCAAAGCTAAAGAAATAGTTCACTTATGCTGGAGGCAAGCTAACTCTTCTTACAACAATAAACTTAGCCATTTTGACAATCCAACACATGCCAGGCATGGAGCTGCAGAACTTACATTATGTCTAGTGCTGTAATACCTACAACATACCTGAAATTGTGTATTTTGATCTCCTACTTAATAGAAAATTAAACTGAGACTCAATGAAGTGAAAAAAAAAAATTGTCAAGTTTATCTGGCAAGTAACTTGCATGATTGGAATTCAAATCCAAATCTACCTGACTCCAAAGACCATGTTCTCAGAAACCTGACAATTTCACGGCCTTTTAATAGCATTACTGGACGAAAAATGATGTTTTTAAATGCTATGAATCTATGAAGAGATGAAGGTATATGATACGTATCAAATTAATCACTTCAACGTTTCTGTGAGTTAGATAGGAAGTGGGTACATTATGCTCCATTTTACAGGGGATAGTAGAAATGAGACTGACTGTGGACATTTATTCATCAGCAACTTATTTCTAGGCACAATTCCAACCACAATGTTCATTCCACCACTAAGAATGTACTTTCCATGGTGGCCTGATAGCATAAATAATATTTACTATTTTATTAGTTATGATAAAAACATACTACCAATGAGTCAGACTATGGATTGTCAATTGGCTTAGCATGAAAATAATATCTAAGTAATAAGAAGTAAAAAAATACACTGATCACCCATTTTTCCAAATATACAGATGTCTGGCTCCATGTATACAAATGTTTAGTTATGTGACTTATTATTTTTATTTTTTAAAAACTGGGTGTTATGGCAGCAATGGATATTGCTGTAGTGATACAGTGACATGCTAAATAAGCTGCTGAACACCTGGGCAGCACCAAGATTCCAATGAATAAAAACCCTGAAAATTGATCTTATTTTGCACATACATACTTGTCTTACAACCAAATAATCCCCTAGAGTCATCTACACAGCAGTTGTATATCGTCACACAAAAAATATTAAAGTTACTTTTTAAAACCTTTCCAAGTGGTATATATTTCATAAATATTTAAAAATTAGTTTGTATTTGTCACATTCCCATTTGAAAACAATGCTGAAGCTGGACTTTGACAAGACTGTCTTATTCACAGATTTGTTCACTCATTCACTCATTTATCCAGCATGCATCCATTAAGCATCTACACTCAATCTCTTTGCCACATGCTGGATTTTATACTATTAAGACAGGCTCCTATACTTACAGGAGCTCAAATGGCATGTGTAACACAGATCTGTAAAGCAAATTTCCCCCAGTACAAAGTGATAAGCCCTCCAATACAGATACAGAATTTTTTCCTTGTTAATTTAAAATTAGTACCTCCCAAAATATAGCTATGCATGTAGACACAAAAAGGAAGTTGTTGACTGTCTCTAAGATATAGAGGAAAGGTAAAATGATATTTCAGTTGCCTTGCTTAAGCAGTGTATTTCAAAATTCTCAAGACATGACCAAGAGCAAAAAAAAAAAAAAATATATTTCACTTTGTAAACCAACACGTACACACACACACGTTTCATAAAACAATACTTACATCTTTACATTTTCTCTTAAAGCCCATTTCAAAAATGCCATTCTTGACCCACATAATTGATTTTATAATCTTTTAATAAGTCTCACCTCGCAGCTTAATGGAAAAGAAGCAATTATCCACCTGAAGAAAATAATTTCAGACAAAGGGAACAGTTTGTGCCACTCATGGAATTACTGAAGCCATAACATGGTAGAAAAAAATGGTAAAAATTTCAATGAAGTTGAATCATGACAGGCATGGGAGTGAAGAGTTGAAAACTGGATTAGAAGAATCAGAGAGAAAAGAAAAAATAAGGCTGAGAGGTAAGTGAAAAATGTAGAACCACACTAAATAACCAGACTTTTATTTACTTGTAAGGAATATACAATCCTTATGGTGAAATTAGTACTCATATATGTTACTGGTGGGATTATACATTTTTAGGATCATTTTTGGAAATCAAGTGGGCACTTTGTATCAAGAAACAAAAAATTATCATATCTGTTGACTGATAATTCAACTTCCAGAATTTTTTCCTTAAGAAAAATATCAGATTTAATGGAGACAAACTTAAGTCTGGTTAATATTTAAAATAATAAGAGTGTGTAAACAGCTTAGAGGTCTACTCTTAGAAAACTGATAAAATAATATTATGTAGCTATTAGAAATTATAGTTTAGGGGCGCCTGGGTGGCTCGGTCGGTTAAGCATCCGACTTTGGGTCAGGTCATGATCTCACGGTCTGTGAGTTCGAGCCCCGCGTCAGGCTCTGTGCTGACAGCTCAGAGCCTGGAGCCTGTTTCAGATTCTGTGTCTCCCTCTCTCTCTGCCCCTCCCCTGTTCATGCTCTGCCTCTCTCTGTCTCAAAAATAAATAAATGTTAAAAAAAAATAAAAAAAAAAGAAATTATGGTTTAATTCAACCTAAATTATAGAAGGGTTTATAGTCATAATTTGAATTCAATTATGTTCTAAAGAATACCTAAGGACATGAGGAAAATGCTTATTGATTTAAAAATGCAGGAGTAAAAATACTATTGAAAGATATTAAAAAGTATGCTAAATTATTATAAATTACACCTAGATTCTAGGATTCTAAATGATATTTTAAATTTTATTCTTTATATTTGTCTTTATTTTCCATATTCTCTATAATAAACAAGTACTACTTTCATAATTACAGTATAAATGACTTATTATTCATTATAGATTAAAAACTATAATCAGCTTATACATTTATTAATAAGCAGAGTTTTTATTGTTTCCTCCTTCATTAAATGGGGATGAAAAAAATATTACTTCCAGAGTTTAGGGGATTAAATGTGATTATGTAAGAGAAAGTGCTATTTTTAAAGTATACATTTCTAGGAAAATATTGTATGTATTTTTGTCTACTATTACATTTTCTAGCAAAGACATTCCATTAGTATCACCAAAATGGCTTCTGAAGTTGTCTAATCAGCATTTGCAACCAGAATCAACAGTCAAAATAGTAGATATCTTACAAGGATTCCACTTTACTTTTCTCTAGGAGAACTTAATTTAAATTAATATTTAATATTTATTCAAAATTATACTTAATTAAATATGAGAATTTTTAAATTGCCATATTCATCCTAAAATCATTACACTGTCTTTTGTGAGAAGAATTATACAGGTGATGATTTTTATGTATGTCTATTTTCTAACTTTTTTCTAACAAAGTTATATTCTTATTGCCAAACCAAATTATGAATATGAAACCTTCTATTATTTGGATCAATATAGAAGGAGCCTAAGACAGAACCTTGGGAACTCTATCTTTCAGGGAGCAGAAGGAAAAACAAGAAAAACAAAAAGCAAGAGAATGAGCCCTTAAAATTATGGAAAGAGATCCAGAAGACCATAGTGTTATAAAAATCAGGAGGGGTACAAATTTTAAGAAAGAGAATATCAAATTATTAGGGGATTGAGAAAGATGATAATGGCTAAAAAAAAAAAAAAAAAAATTGTTGGCACTGTGGACTTGGCGAACAAGTACTATCCCAAAGAATAGTTTTAATAAGAATGAAAGTAATTTGAATGATGAAGACATATGAATAACCACACATCTCTTTTATTACAAAGAGACTTCGACCTAAAACAATTCTACAGTAACATTACAAATGTATATTATGTATACACCAGTCTGCATCCCATGGGTTCTAAAAAAGCCCCAGAAGCCCTTCTCTAGCCAGTTTGAGGTAGGAATGTGAAATAGAGAGACTTTGTAGATGTGAAAAATTGAAGCACAGATGGCTTAACTGGCTTGTCCAGGGTCACACAGCCAATAGTAAGTGAAGGAGCTGAGGTATGAAACCAGGCAATCTGGTTCCTGAACTCAGGCTCTCAATAATTTAAGTAATTAGGCAATGTGCTTTGTAACACTGTGGCAAACTAAAAAATTGGTTTCCTATATAGAAATAGTTTGCACCTGAAATGATGTTACATTTGATTGTACTACTCACATTAACTAGAAAAAAATGTTAATAGAAAACAATGAATGATTAAACTGCTATGGTATTTCAAAGGACAATGCACATGAAATTCTTTGTTTCCTGCATTTATATCACAAAACTAATAAACTGAAATTAAGGGATGATGCTAATACATTGTAGAAAATACACCTCTTTTTCCCACTCCCAAGTTCAGTTCAAGAAAAATAGAAGTTGTACCTACATAGCTTCTAAAATCAATCATACAGACACTCTTTGGAGGTTGTTGTAGCCATGAGTGGTTGTGGCGACTGCCGTGTGGTCAACTCTGCTCACCATAATGACCAAAACAGAAAAATGTGTCCTAATCTTTTAGGATTAATTCAAGGAATGGATTCTGATTTTTAGGTTTAGGGATTAGGTTCAAAATCTAACCATTTACCCATAGTTTCTTGGTGGCCGTAAGCCTTTAGCCTGAACCTATGATGCAATATCTCTCAGGACCAAAATATGAGTACCTTCTTTTCAAAGCATACATTTTAAGAGAACAGCAGGATTCAGCTTCTCTAACCAAGAGTCCCACTCCAAAGATACAACAGATGTTGGTCTGTGTGCAAAGCAAACATCAGCCCTGCTACTGTGGTCTGTGCTGAATTCTTCATAATTAGACATTTATCCCAGTACAGAGTCAAGGTCGTTAGAGTGAAAGGCTGTAATGCTTACAATTATTTTGCCCCTCATGTTTCTCTGCATGAAGTCAAGGAAGACAGCAGTGCATAGAAGTAAAAGAAGGAATGTTTCCATTAATGCAAAGGTCTCTTGATACTATAGAGATTGGGAAACAGAGACTCTGAGTCAGTAGTAGAATCAGCTACCGGTTGGGTAGATAGCTCGACCTGGATTTGGCTTAGGATCCCCTCCCCTACTTCTCTTCACCCCTGTGCGAGGGAAACACTAAATGACAGGATAGAAAGCTAAAAAGTAAGGGGCTAGCAACCACAGCCTAATTAAATTTAACATATTTAAGTGGTGAAACCACAGGCAGCTAAAAAGGAGTTGTTCAAGTCCAGCATGGCCACCATTTCTAAACACAGTGGGTGTGATGAACTATGAACAGTATCTTCAGAGGAGAAGCAGGAAAGGAGTGTTTGTGGTGAAGTCTTAAAGTAGAATGACAGGAATAAGGAAACTAGGGCTGTTGATGATGGGCCAAGTTAAAAAAATATTACTGCAACTATTTTCTCTAAGTCATGAAAGTGTGCATTTATGTCAGGTTCATAGAGAACAGCCACTAATCAGTC
Organism: Neofelis nebulosa; assembly: GCF_028018385.1. Lineage (NCBI taxonomy): Eukaryota > Metazoa > Chordata > Mammalia > Carnivora > Felidae > Neofelis > Neofelis nebulosa. Next base: position 58,133,511 of record NC_080785.1, read on the forward strand.
TAGCTTTCAAACTTCTCCACAATAGCACAATGCCAGGCAAGACAGACCTTTGGGGATGTATATTTAGAAAAAAAATTTGCTGTATGGAATAGAGTTTAAAGAGCCCTGGGCTTGATGTCAGACCATCCATGTTTGAACCTATGCTCTGCTGGTCATTGTAATGGAAGTGAGTCCTTTTGCTTTCAACTCTGCCTTTGGAGAGTAGAGTGTGATGGGATTAAAGGATTCCCTCCCTGATTCCATCTACCTCTGAAATCTGACACCAATCACTTTAGCAACCAATTGCTAAAGTTTTCCCATTTTGGTATAAAAGAATTATTTTACACCTTGGTGATATTCAAAATGTTTAACAACCACAACATAAGAACTGATCAATTTGTACAGACACTGACCACATTGCCTTCCTTGGGGTTTTAAATGCACTGACAAAATATACTGACCAAAAAAGCTATAATGGCAATGATCATAAATTATAGTAGTTGAAATAATGGCATTTACTATATTTGTTTTTTCTTAATTGTAGTGACTCTTCACTCCCATCCATTTTTTTAAAAGTTACCCGTGATTTGATTATTTACTCCTCTAAGAGGCTTTTTAGATTTTTCCTCCACTAATTTTTTTCCTACTCAGGCCATTATACTCTGTCCTCACTTCCTTTTATCTATTTTATTTGTCTTCATTTAGCCATTTCTGTACTTTCTTTACCCACTTAGTGACCCTTCTTCTGATCCTCTTTTCTAATTGATAATACTCTTGAAGGGTCACAGATTTATTTTCTATGCTGTAAGATACAGTAACAATCTCAGTACTTATTAAATGACCAGCATCAGCATCAGCATCATTATGATCACCATCACTACCATGAGGCCCACAAGAATATCACTTACTTAATATATATACCCAATATATCAAAAATAAAACTATAGGTTTTCTTCTTTTAAAAAATGTTTATTTTGGGGCACCTAGGTGGCTCAGTTCGTTGAGCGTCCGACTTCAGCTCAAGTCATGATCTCACAATCCGTGAGTTTGAGCCCCGCGTCGGGCTCTGTGCCGAGAGCTCGGAGCCTGGTGCCTGCTTCGGATTCTGTGTCTCCCTCTCTCTCTGCCCCTTCCCTGCTCATGCTCTGTCTCTCTCTGTCTCAAAAATAAATAAAAACATGAAAAAAATTTTTTAAGTGTTTATTTGAGAGAGAGGCAAGAGAGAAAGAGAGAGGGAAGGAGAGAATGAGCACAGGGGGAGGGGCAGAGATTTAGGAGAGAGAGAATCCCAAGCAGCCTCTGTGTTGTCATTGCAGAGCCTGACACTGGGCTCAATCTCATAAACTGTTTAGACCATGACCTGAGCCGAAATCAAGAGACAGATGCTTAATTGACTGAGCCACCCAAGTGCCCCTAATTTTTCAATTGCTAATCTATGGTAGTGTAATATGTATCAACCATCAGATGGAGGAGCTAAGCATTTCTCAAAAATGTTGTAGCTGCCACCTGACATGCTTACCAAATACCCATAGTTACATGGCATTAGGCAAATTTCTGGTACAGATCTGGCGAAATCTGCCCACAACAATGGACAAGATTTTTTTAAATACAAATTTTATTCAGTTTTACTTTCTTAGCCTTGACTTTAAAAAGTGTCTCCAAAATAGATTACTGCTAACTTATACTAGTGGAATTAAAAGTGTGTCACTATGGTCCTAGCAAGTAAATTTTTCCCTTAATTCTGGTTTTTCTAAATGTCGTAATCAGCTGAATAAATTATAGTTCAACCAGCAGTGAAGACAACCAGATATGTGAATTATCCTTTGTCTAATGTTTTTTCCAGATGGTTAATTTCTGAGAAAAATCCAATCAACCAATTTTTTAAAACTCTATTCATCTGACTTATTTAATTTCCATGGAATTTAATTACATAATAGTGTTGTGTAGGGATAGGCAAATGTACACTAATGAAATCTAAGAGTTGAAAAGAATATTTCTGCTGCTTTGTTAAATTCTATTGAAATGATTTGTTCTATATTAGTAATACCAATTACACACTAGAACCTAAATTCTTAAATTATAACCTTTTCAAAGACACTTTAAAAGTAAAGATGACATACTTTATTTCCAAGGAGGTCTATTCTAAGGAGAGCTAGTATCAGATTTATAATGATGCCCTGAATATATTTTCAGAATCATGGTCTTAGGAAAAAAGTTTCTGAAGCCAGACAAAAGAATATTCTAAATCACAGAATAAATTACTTTAGAATTGATGCTGTCTGATCTTAATGGTTATTTAGAATTTTCAGCATTGATATGGAACCCCAAACTCATTTGTTTTTTCCTAATGGACTTAACCATACTCAGGGTCACCTACACATTTATTTTGGAATGCATTAAAGCTTTCCATTTGTTTTAATAAACACAATCATACAAAAGTCCTAGACATATTTATTTAATATTTTTAAAAGAGACTGAGAAGTCAATATATTCTGTTTCATTTCATTAATATAAATCACTCTAGTTAAGATGAAACACCCTACATGTGAACCACATTAAAGCAACACTACACCTTAGAAGAAAAGTCAGAGCCAGGCCAGCTCAGGGACTTGCCTCAGTCCAGATTTTGAACGTGTTCACAAACAGGTGCAGACTCTTCACACCAAAGCCAAAATAAAAGTATATACTCCCCAAGCAAACATTGGTTGCTCTCACTACCCTCACTTTGATTTGTTTTGTTTAAATTGACTTCATTATTTTTCCTTTATGGATCCTTTCTGTTCATTCATTCATTCATTATCGACCTTAACATATACTGGTAAGAGAAAAAACATCCTTTACTTTGATCTCCTTGCTCTGTGCCCTAGGATGAAAAATGTACCAAAGTTGAATTTTTATGACAAGACCATTCTCTATCAGTGCAGTTTCTCTAAGAGATTCTCCACCCTTGTAAAATGTCTGCTTCTCATCACTAGCTAGGATAGCCCCTAATTTTATCTAAGGCTCTTTACATGATATGTTGTACATTGTTTCATTCCAAATGATAGCAATCCAAGGCATTAAGATTATATGAACCAAGACACATTTACTATAAAGCTTGTGAAGCTTAATTTCCACTCACATAGAAACTTCCAGAAGCTGTGCACCTATTTTTGAAATTTTTCCTTTGTATTATTTTTCTGAGAGTCCCCATCATTGTACAAGATTGAGACCCATAAAAAGGGTCTGCCCCTGAATAGGAATGATAATATGCCTGTGTTGTATGAAATTATCCTTCCCTGGATGCCTGAGGAAGCGGGTCCTGCTCTTAAGGCTTGAATCAGCAACCCCTTCCCTTATCTGTGTTCTACTGAATGGTCAATATCTCATGCTTTGTTCATGTAATTTTCACTCCCAACCAGGACTGTAAACTTTTCCAGGGAGACTACTGGATACTTCTGCATTTTCCTCCATAGCAACTAGCTTAGAGTTGAGCCCATATTAGTATTAGATCAGTTATTCCTAAGGCAGCTTTATGCACATCTACTACTTATGAAAAATGCTCCAAGCTCCAAAGGCTGAACTGAGACACTGATAAGGCAGAATAGAATTGTGCCATTTCTGTACCACTCAGGAGCCATTTCAGAGAGAGCTTTATCTGGGGACAAGTTTCCAATAAACTTCAGTTTCTATGGTATTTCCCCAACAGGCATACCTGCCTGCCAGAAGGTTAGAAGGCATTGGTGTGTGGCTGGTCCTGTATTACCAAAGGGGAATAAAGTCTAAAGAATCTAAGCATTCAGGAAACCAGCTTTAAGTTGATGTTTTCAAAAAGAAAGAAAATGGAAAATGTTTTTTTTTTCATAAATGTATTTTAAAAGACAGAATTAAAGACATTCCATGCTAATGGAATTGTCAAAAGTTGATTAGATGATGTAATATAAATCAGTACACTAACATTTCAAAAGAATTACATCATATAGATCCAGGTCTTAACATTTTACCTGTACCCTTTGAAAATTAAAAGTGCAGTTTCATGGGAAGGCAAATAAAGGATGATAATTAGCAAGAGATAGTCATATCTGCACCAGTGGGCAGGCACTGCAGCCCAGATCCTCCTAGGGAAAATGTGGTATGAGCAAAGGCAAGCCACTGTGGGGCAATCTGAAACACTGAAACCAGAACTGATTTCTTCTCAGTATATTTCTAAATCCATTCAAGTTTGTCTTGGTAATGCACTCAGTTTCTCATTTTGAATTAATGGTGATGGAACATCCAACTCTTTTTCTATCCTGACACTAATTTGTGTGATCTTTTAAGTAACTTGTCCAACATATAAAAATGTCTGAGGACAAATCAATAGATGCAGAACTTTTGAACTTTGGCAAGAAAGACATTTCTTTCTTATGCTGGGCCCAAAAAACGCTATTAATGGGTCATGGAAGGAAATATTTTGTAGGCTAACTCTTTTCTCAGCTGTCATTTTGGGAAGAGAATTGTCACACATCTGCCTCTCCCAGAACAAGAAGTACAAGAGTCTCCATCACATGAAACGTTGTTCCTTGTGGCCACACCATGGTTTCTCAAGCACATCCCATATGTAGCACATTGGAATCAGGGTCAATTTAGCCAAGAAAGGTTGTATTCTTCTGTATTATCCAAGAAAGGTATTTTCTTTTAATGTCATAAAGGCTTATTGTCATAATGCTATTTCATGGTGTCTGAATCCTTTGATAGAAAAAAACCTTTTTGTCTTTGCTTGTTTTTATTTAGGCTTTTTTTCTTTTGCTTGTATAATTCAACCTACATGGACACCTTAAGACATTGGCTGAGTACTTATACTTGAAAGTGCATTTTAAGCAAATGACTAAGGACATTGTTGATTTATTGTTTTGATAATTGCAGTATCTTTTGAATAAACATCTGATAACCACAGCTGTGGTTTAATAAAGTTGAGAACATCTGTACATCTAGAAATATTATCTTTAGAAACCAAATGACATTGCCACACCATGATATCACAGGATCCGCTTCCAAAGCCACTTGTTTAACCAGGAAAAGTAATATGTTTTAACATTTACTGTCTTATTTCAGGTGTGCTTTCTTATCATGAAAGATATTCACTTAATTAAAACCCTCCCTTATTGACATAAAGACAAATTAATTCCCCCCCTTTTCCCTCAGCAAAACATAATCATGAATAACAAACGAGGTCTTAAAACTTTGTAAGTCCATAAATGGGTTTACCCATAAAACCAATTAGATGTTCACACTGCAATTAGTTGCTATTTGTAAGAGTTAAAAAGAAACAAATCCATGTTTTTAATGTGTCATATCTGATCTCAAATAAGTTTGGGAGATATGTGCACATATTTAAGCTGAAACAAAATATATACAGTAACTGTAAAATACAACCAATTTGCTATAATTTTGAATGGCAGTAACTTTACCCTAAGAAAATTCACTGGATGATTTAATAGTGATATCAAAGAAAACTGACCCTTTTTTCCCTTTTTCTCTCTTGTTGATTCTGTTTCTCCTTTCTTTTTTGGCTTTATGACTCTATGCTAAGGACCACGCAGATGCAACCAGTGGAAAATGGAAATGATAATCTGTAGAATATAGGTCATCCATGTGCTCAGTTTATCTAATAATAAAATTTGATGTATTATAAATAATATATAACATATATTGTACTTATTTTTAACTATATTGAGTATCATAAGAATAAATTATCTTATTTACTTTTATATTATGTTTAATTAATAATGAACTGTCTGCAATACTCACCAAGTTTGTTCCCTATATGTCAGGATTTTCCAAACTATGTTCAGTAAAATGCTAGTTTCCATATTTATAATAATTTTGGGGGAAAGTAATTGGGAAGCAGGGCAATCTATGTTCAAGTAATTTGAGGAAATAACACATTAAATAATATGATAAATTTCCTTAATACCTAAAATTGTTGTCTTAAATTTGCTTTTGCACATTATTTATCTTTAAGGGGAGATTTTTTTTTTTTCACCATAAGATATTTTAATCGTTGAGAAACACTTGCTGAATCTACTGTTTAGCACACTGTAGTATGGAAAATCCTTTCATTGCTATCTCAAATTTAGAGCCATTATTGGGTTGTTTGGTCTCCCAAAGATCTTTGTGGTAGATGTCTTAACTCTGCTCAAGCTGCCATAACCAAACACCATAAACTGGATGGTTTAACAACAGAAATAGAAATTGCCACAATTCTGCAGCCTAGAGTCTGAGATTAGGGTGCCAGCATGTGCTCACATGGCCTCTCCTCAGTGCACAGTGAGGGAGAAAGAGAGAAGAGCAAGCTCTGTGATGTCTCTTCACTAATCCCATCACATCAGAACTCTACCCTCATGATCTCATCTAACTCTAATTACTTCCCACAGGCCCCATCTCCAAACACCATTGCACTGGGGTTACAGTATCAACAAATGAATTTTGCACTGGGGATTACAGTATCAACAAATGAATTTTGGGTAGACACATTCAGTCAATAACAGTGTCTAATGAAAAAGCAAATATTTTGAATTAGCTGAGTATTCTAAGACTCTTCTTTTTTTCTGATTGGTGTTGAGTTGATATCAGGTTCATCACTGACCAAGGTCTGTCAAGGGCCTCCTTAATTTCTTTTAGGAGAAATTAGGGAGTAAAGGCTTAGTTTTGTCTTCTTAATGCTAATTTCCCTGGGTTCTCCATATGGTTACTTAGGTGAAGCCACATCCTTGGGGAGAACCAGTGCCAAATTCAGCCTGTGCAAAAGAACACTCAGAAAGGAGTACTAAATGAATGGTCACCAGGATAATGCATGAAATGAGAACACATTAATGTCAGGTTTACTTAAATAATACAAAAATAATTAAACTTCTTATTTCAAAAAGAGCCAAATCAGATGGTGTCATTCATGATTTTCCTAACCAAAAGGTGTTAAATAGGACAGGAAATGGGCTCTGACTCCATGTCCCTTCGCTATTTATGGCATGTCCAGGTCTCTTCAACTAAGAGGGCTAAGGGGTGAATAATTATTACTTCATTAAGATGCAGAAACCATCTTTTTCAATTGTACCAAAAGAGGAGTAGCAGCAAGCTTCAGGAGGATGGACTCTTTGGTGATATTATAGGTGACGCCTAAAGAGGGAGGCTTCCTCAATTTTGTTTGCTTCTTGGCTTTGGACTGGATTGGGAACCCTTATGTATAACCTGTTTGTGAAACACTCTAGAAGCCAGGCTTTAATTTGGTAGAGTCTCCTGAGGGGTCTTTATTCCTGAGGGTGTCAGGACAACTCTCACACCACAGGAGGGTCCCTCACTTATTTCCACTTCAAAGGGGCATTAATAATAATCCTCCTTATTATAGAATCCAACCAGACCTTTTGTGTTTTGATGACTGAGAAGTGTTGTATATATATATTTTCAATATATCAGGTGCAATATTTTCAGACCCCCAAAATAAACGTTCTTTCTGCGAAAAACAGGCACAAACAAAAATGTTTTGAAAAGTAATCACTTGTTTAAAAAATGGAAATTGGGCTTCTGTGTTCTAAGGAATGTATGTGCATAATGGTGAAATTCAACACTGGTAAATGATCTGACTACCTCAAAGTGAAGTTTTTGCCTTCCTACAGTGGCCTTTAACCCTGTCCTTTCCTCCAATCTGAGAAGAGCTGATGTTGATGGAACATATAATGGCCCCTTTCCTGTGTAGTAAAGTCAGCAATAAAGCTTAGTAATTAAGGGTACCAGGGAGGCCCAGCCCAGCAGGCTAGTGGTGTGGCGAACACTTTTAGAACTTCAAACAATATCAAAGTCACTAAGAAACGGGCCTAGCTCAGTTCTGGTTTGAATTAAGCCTCACTTCCACACGCACTTTTCAAATCCAAGCTCAGACAAGAAAGCCAAGGCCTTCTGGATTTCATTAGAGCCAATTATCTTATCTGTTTCATCTCAGGCCTGACCCTAAGGCTGGCAAACAGCTATTCAGTGCATTTGTGTGGTTGTTTGAGAAAGCCTCCAGTCAGCCAATGGCCCGAGGACCTGCTAATTAAAACACTGTTGCCCCCCTGCCTCTAGTGATTAAATATTTTCAAGCTTTTGTAAATAATTTTTCCATTCTTTGCCCCAAGCCTCAAAGGTCCAATACATGCAGTAATTTATTTAGTTTGTCAGAGAATACTGTTGGAAATAGGGTCATAATGGAACCTTTGGAAATTTTTATACGTCTTCGTACTTCTGAAAGTGACAGTTTATAAACCAGCTAAATGTGTATTCTATTCCTGATGTAATTATGCCCTAATGGCCTTTCTCCTTTTGAAGTGATATAGTGTATAACAGGCTTACATTTTGTCAATAATCATATTTCCTCAAATGTCAACATAATATCTAGCATCGGAATTTAATGAGATCATTTAAGTCCTAGAAATTTTATCAAGGTATATTGCCTTCAAGTTTTTTGCCTGAGGGTGGGTCACAGTCACAAAAACAAGATTGGGAAGAAGACTAATCAAATTCTTGCTTGCTCTCTGTGGCAAGGAACTGCTAGAGAACATGGTGAATTCTTTCCAGAACCAACTTCTGAGAAATCAGTTGCGTGATTAATATGATGCCACTTGAGAAAATAAAACATTCAAGAAGAACACTGAATTAAAAACTTTTCCCAGACCTAATTTATATGCACAGTGATCTAAGAATCTCAGAATGATACTTACCTTGCATCTGACCTGTGGTGATGGGGAGGACATTAAAAACTTTCTTTATAGCTCTGACATACACTAAAGCACACATGGGTTTGGTAAATAACGCTAGGAAGCCCACTATGACCCTCCTGACACATGGACTTCCCTGCCTCCGTGTTCCATGGGTTTCATATGGCCACATGTACCAAAGTGCATGAAACTCCAGGCTGTCATGGACCAAACACAGACAGAGTGGGTAGACACAGCATGCAGACACCTCTCTTCCCCTTCTGCCCTGGGTACAGCCACACAGACTTACAGCTCTTCTAAGCCAATTCGGCCATGTTTTATTGGAGAAAAATAAAAACCCAGAGTTTTGTTTGTTGTTGTTGTTGCTCTTTTTGAAGTATTACAAGAAAAAAGGTTGGCAGGCTCATTAGCTGCATCCAGTTTTCACTAACACACCTATGAAAAAGAACTATGGGACTGAACAGCTCTGTTTCTGTTGTTCTTAAAATGACACTTTGGTCTTATCCTAAATAATAGGCTTTTAATAAAAACATCCACCAAAGGCAAACAATTAAACAATACATAAAGCACCAGGGGGCAACGTCGTGGTTTAGTTACAGTCTGGAGCCATTCCAAAGGAGAACATGTGGGTATTTTACAAGGAACAATGCACTTTTCCAAAGTTATTATGAAACAACAAAATTTTAAATTGGGCCTCATAAGTCCTTCAAATTTGATACAAGATTTCATGCTCAGCTCTGATAATGGGAGTAAATCTTTACATACTAATTTTTTCCAAAGCATGTTTAGAGAACTGTGTCAAACATTTTATATATAAAAAACACACACACATCCATATGTACATATATACACACACATATGGTATATGTGTACACATATCTGTATACATATATATCTAAACATAATGCAATGTTATGTATTTGTGTATGCATACATGTATGCAAATATAGCAAATATTATATATAATGCAATGATATATATCTATATGATACATATCATCGCTATTTTAGAAGACAAAATATTAATTTGTTAAGTTTAAAAAATATTGACAATAGTAAACAGGTGAGTGATCCTTACATATTAATTAAATATTTTTCATTTGGATTCTAGATACAATTATTTGATTTTTATCAACTGTCATATCCTCAAGAAACAAAGTGAAATGTATTAACAAACTTTGGCAGACTTCAGTTCCCTGAAAAGTTTAGAATTTAATCATTTTTAACTAAATCAGTAAAATATGACACACACCAGATTTTATTATTTCTGTCCCTGCCTTTTTCACCTGCTATAAATTATACTATATTTATGTAATTATATTTATTGGAAGGCAGTCATCACTGAATAATTTCTGTAATGATATTTTCAATCTAGAAATCCCGCACTATAAAAGGGAAACTCACACAAAGAAGGGAACTTGTATACACAAAGAAAAGCCAGAGGCTTGATGTGGTAACTTTAGTGTCTAAGAGATTTTTTCTGAAACTGAAAGCAGAGGGTCCAGTGACCAAGCTTTCTTGGGCTATAAAACTTTTAAATTATAGATTTGTGCCCACTCCATTCTTGCTCTGGATTGCAAATAAATTCCTCTTCACTATTTTGCCTTTGACTTTGTTAGAGTAAAAATGCCCCTTTGTTTCTGAAATTCAGTCCATAATAGTAACTCCAATATTATTTTAATTTCAAGAAGGTATCAACCAACAAAAATACACATCCTAGGTAAATCAATATTTTTGTTTTCAAGTAAAATATGTATCTTTCTTTAATAGGTCAGATAATGTGTAGATGCTATTTTCCTGATGGACTTTTCCACAAGTGTCTTGGTATGCAAAATACCTTCAAAGTGAAATGTGGATGCATCTAAAAATTTTGCAAAGATTGAAAGGTGACTCAATCATCCATCACACCTCTTCTCCCACTCACTTTTTGAATTGCAAATATGAAATAAAATGGCAAGAATGTTATTTTGCTAAGTCTTTCCCGTTAGAAATTAAGTAGTTCATAAATCCACTGCCCTCCATATGGCTTTACATAACATCAGTGCTGGTCTTCAGAATAGAAGATGTTTAGACAATCCCAAGACCGTGGTGCCCACAAGAAAGATGGGAGATTCAAAGAAAAGTCCTCACCCTTCTAAAAGAGTGCCAGGGGAGTTTAAATGTCTGCATAACATAAATGGGAACAGATGCTGATTTATAAGTTTCATCTACATTACATCAAATCATTGGGATGAAATATGGAAAACTGAGTCTATCATCCAGATGTTTGATGTCATGCAAAGGCTTGGACTATTCTCTGAAAGTCCTGCCTACCAGAAAATGGTGTAAACTTCAGCCCTGAGCCTCAAAAGTAGTATGTGAACAGATTTTCTGTTGAACAGAAGTTTTCCAAAGATGATTCCTCTACCTGGAAAATTAAGTGAATTTCCCTTAGTGAACATTATCTTGTTCTCAAAAAAGGGACTACAAATTTGCATTTATGGTATATTAAAACAAAATTTCTCTTTTTCCACATTTGTCATCTCAACAAACTTAGTTATAACAAACTTTAGGTATGAAATCATGGATATAAAGGGGAATTATTTAGTTTCAAGGAAACACATCTAAGACCCAAAAGCACTGAAATTTGGTTAATAGCTGTCCAAAGAAATATAAAATAAGTGACTTCTACTTAGTTTTATCTTACCAGTAAATGAAGTATAATCTTAATATATTCACTAAAATTGTGGAAAAGTGTGACTCCAAAGTTTCTCCATTATATTTATATAATAATTAAATGCAAGACAATTCCATTATTACAAGAAGATAAGTTAATGAATTGATCTGAGTTGCTTGACAACCCAAAAGATCTGCTATTTCTGGCCTAAAAACCTCCACGTATTTCATGGAAAGCTTTCATCTCTTGATATCTCTGAGTATTACACATATGTTGGAAGGATTTAGTGCAAGAAAAAAGTTTTATAACCCATTGTTCCATCTTGAAAATAAAAACAAATCATTTTTAGTCACGCAAATTGCTTTCTTTCCTAGAACTTCTAGGGAAAAGATTTAATTGAACATAGCTACACTTTTAATTAGTCCTTATTATTTGGAAAACTGTATAACTGCTACACAAGTTCCTGGAAATTTTGGGCTTTAAAATTTCTAACTCAGAAGGGAAAAATGTTGTCTTAAAATTTTTACAGTGGATTTGACCTTTTTAAATAATAATAAAAACTATGTTGGAGCATTTGAACTACTTTAAATAGTTCTTCGCTGCAGATAATATAATTCGCCTTTCAAAACTTCAAGCACTTCAAGATACTTCCTGGACTTTTTACCTGAGCTCTCTACTGTCTAATAATATCATATCTCTTTGATGCTCAACTCAAAAATGAAGTTTGCAAGTTTCCTAAGGAAGACAGGTGTGCATAAGATCAATTTACTCTTAGGGTCAGGGAGCAGAATTCTAAGGGTATCTAGAGACACACACCTATAGAAATTGTAATTTTTTGATGAAAATTGGTACAATATGTTGCACAGATGAAAGAGAAAAAAATGTTGTTAAACTATACTTATTGCTGAAACTAAAGAGCAGATAGAACTGACAGCTTTCTAAAATTTATTCCTATGGATCTTTTTCTTCTGACCTGTTCTGATAAAACTTCTTGAAACATCTCTACATGCTGAATATAAAGAAAAGAATCTGGACAATAAGTAAAAGTGTCCATCACATCAGCAGTAAATTCATATGCATTGCTCTTCATTGAAATAAAATATCAATAGATGAAAATCATTACTGCTTTGTTCCCAAGATTGATTGACAAGTTCAGATTTGAAGCCCACATCTTCTTTATTAGCCAAGTCTTTCAGAAACAGAAAATGTGGGCTTGATTTGTGAGCTATGATAAATGGTCTGGGAAAGATGGTAGTAGGGCCAATTTGATATGTACAGTATTTCATATTGGCAAATTGTTTCAAGAAATTCCACCCGCTTTCCCAAAATTTCTTCAACATCCTTGGGAAAATACATACTATCATGAGCATAATATATTTGGTTGTCACTAACAATTGAGAATCCATTTCAAGACTGGGAAGCATCAACCACAGCTCTTATAGACAAAATAAGACCCCAAATCATTTTTGCAGTATTGAGTATGATTTTTAGATGACAACAAATCATTCTTTATTTCACAATTGGATCTAAAAGTTAATTTATCATTCTATATTCCATTAAAATTTAATTTGGTATTTCTCAAGTTCAATTATATACTCATTTCAAAAAATGTAAATGTATACATAAGAAGAAAATATTCCTTTTAACAAAGAGGGAAAACATATATTTCACACTGTAAATAGTCTGGTTATAAAAAGGAAGAAAAATTATAGGGGCTTTATTTGATAGGCTCTCTTATTATGTCAGATGAGGTAGAAAGGCACACAGAGAAGTGGCTTGGAGTTATTATGGAAGGGTAGTGAAAATCTAGGAGTTATTTTCAATTTTAAAAGTGTTACCAATTTAGATGTTCAAACCAAATGTTGTATAGACTAAAATGTATTTGCAAAGAATTTCTCACTATATTATTGTTTTGTCACTCCTACTCTTGATAGAGGAACTATAGCTTATAGCTTGGGGCCCAAAGAGTACTGTGTTCACATTCACTCTTATTGTCATTGAGTCCTTAATCACCATTTACCAGCTGTGGGACATCAGGAAACCTACTGAAACTCAAAAGGGCTTGGTATCCTCATCTAGCAACTGGGAGCCCTTAACTTGTAAGATGAAAAAAAAATGAGCAACTAACAAATATTAAGTCTTCAATGAAGGATCTATGCTATTATTATCATTATGTTATTTTTACAATGATACTACTTTCCACTCTCTTAGCATTAAATTATATTAAAATATGATAAAAGTAAGAACAATATAAAATATTTACTTAGTTGGCATTACTAACAAGAAAGAACATAAATATTTATTATGGTCTTACCTCTTTCTCAGACAGAATTTAGCAATCTCTTATATATGACAAGAATATTTAGAAGTCAGTCCTCTAAAATTAGAATAGTGATGATATGTTTGCTTAAATAACAAGGAGACAAAATAAAATATTGCACTTATTTATGTCCCCTGACCAAAATTATCTACCATCATTCCATGGTAAACTCAACCACTCTAAGAAAACTCCAGGATAATCATTACTGTTTAGCTGTCTAAGGAACACTTGCTTTATGAATATGACAATAAAGGGTTCAATTCTTTGTTCTCAAGTTATATGTGTATTTTTTTTTAACTTTTTGCCACAGGTGGGAAAGAATCATAGAAAGCCAAGGTTCCCATTTTAAAGATGCTGCACCTAGAACAGAACCAACAGTTTAGTGAAGTGAGAATAACTATGCTATCTAGTCAAGTTTCCAGTCACAGTCTTGTATTAATGGATTTTCAATTTGTTTATATCATTAAAGCAAACAGGTATGAACCAAAGACAGGAGAAAAAGATATAGGCTGTTTGGACTGTGTATGTACTCAAATGATTGGACTGCTTGGAAGATGTAACAAATATACCTACTTGGTTATGTGGTCTAAGTATTTTAGCAAAGGCCATATTTATAACTGCAAATATTTTGATTAGAGAGACTTCATAAGTCAGTAAAGAAAAAATAGGTAGTTTACAAAAAAGTAACAACAAAAATTTTGGGTAGATTATTTTCTAAATTAGAAAACTCACTCAAATCCCCTTTTTTAGTTGGCATACGAACAATCTCAGTGAAATAGAGTAGTTCTGGGTCAGAGTTTTCCCCTGAATATTCCTTAATAACTACTATTTATAGATACTTTGTCTTTTGGAAATCCTCAACACTAGCAAATATTAATTATGGTACTACAGACTATAACACACTAGCTTGGTGAGTTGTTATTTCTTAAATCACAACTTGTTTGTATCAAAGGAACCCAAATCAACAGTTCTATTCTACTCTCTTAGCTACTCTTCAGTGTATGTCAAATGAGTCATTTATTATTTTAACAAAACCTGATTTTAAGGGGCTTGTACTTCGTTTTCGAAATTAAAAATTTACACAGGAATTGTCATTTATTCACTCATTCACTCGTTCATTTATTTATTGAATAAAATAGGCAACATTTCAAGAACTACTAATGTCCTACTTCCACATTGGAAACTGCTCATTTTTAAAAAACATTTGGAGATGTTGACTTCACTAGATTTAATTAGGAGCATGAGATATTGTGTCCTGCCCACTATAAACAAACAACTTAAATGGTCTTTTATAAATAATCATTTAAACATCTGCAGAACTCTTAAAGAATTATTAGAAAAAATAATGCATCCAGTGCTCATCCAGGGACTATAGATGAAACAGAACAATTGGAAAAATATTTTGAAGTGACTGAAACAGACCCTGCTTAGCAGGCATTCAATAAAATATTTATTAAATGAAGAGAAGATATCTGACAATATTATAACCAAATGAATGAGTGTTCAGAGTTCCTTGTAAAACATACTCCTTGAGGAGCCAAGAGATAGATAGGTTTCAGATTTTTGCTAGGGTGACTTAATGGCAGGGGTTTCCAGTGCTTCTACTGTAGCCAGTATCATTTCCTCTCTAACTCATTCATTTATTCATTGATTCATCCAGCCAGCATCACTGAATAGCTCTTTTTTTGCAATGCTGTGTACCAGACATTTGTGACTTAGATTGGGGGTTAAGGTCTTATATTTTGGTAGAATTTCATTGCGCTTTATAACTCCTTAGTCTCTTAATTGATGAACAATAGGAAAGAGTAGCAATGTGGTGTGACAGAGAAATTTTAAGAGCCATAAACTGAATTCACACCATGGCCCTTATACTTAGTAGTTCTGTGGCTTATGCAAACAAACCATTTAAAAATTAGCCATAATGTTTATAAAAGTTCTAATCTAGGACCTTGCATTTAAGACATCAATAAATAAACATTAAAAAAAATTTTAAGGGGCACCTGGGTGGCTCAGTTGGTTAAGCGTCTGACTTCGGCTCAGGTCATGAGCTCGCAGTTCATGGGTTCAGGCCCCCCGTCAGGCTCTGTGCTGACAGCTCAGAGCCTGGAGCCTACTTCAGATTCTGTCTCCCTCTCTCTCTGCTCCTCGCCGCCCACTCACACTATCTCTCTCTCTCTCAAAAATAAACATTAAAAAAAATTTAAAAAATTTTTAAAAATGGGGGGCACCTGGGTGGCTCAGTCAGTTAAGTGTCCAACTTCGGCTCAAGTCATGCTCTCGCAGTCTGTGAGTTTGAACCCCGCGTTGGACTCTGTGCTGACAGCTTAGAGCCTGGAGATTCTGTGTCTCCCTCTCCCTCTGGCCCTCCCCCACTCAGGCTCACTCTCTCTCTCTCTCTCTCTCTCTCTTTCAAAACTAAATAAACATTAAAAAAAATTTTTTTAAAGACATCAATAAAGATAGCCATAATTATTTTATAAAATGGTAGCCTTGGAATACACTTTAGTTCAACATAAAAGATATCTGATATTATTGGATATTTTTTAAAGTTATGAAAAATCTTAAATATATCCTTCGATTTTTTAGGGATGAACAATAACTACATGGAAGAAATAACTAGTTATGTGAACTAATTTACATATTCAATTTAACTTTTAAATTTATTTTAAAGCTTATAGAAAACATGAAATTTTTTCATTTGCCTGCAATATTCTTTTTGCCATAGAAAAAGCACATAATAGAAACCACAAGAATAATCTATGTGACAAACATTGGTAAAACAAGCAGCCATCTTATATTTCCCTATAGCTTCACAGAGAGAGGCTTTCCCTCCAAAGATACTATCAATTAAAAATTGATTAACAATTAAAAATTAAGAAAAAAAGAAAAGGCCCCATTTACTTTTTCCTCCATCTTCATATACTGCACCCACAAATGGATGCCAGAAAGATCTTCAGTTTTAATACCGGGAAACAAGGGTTGTATTAAGAAGTATATGCTTATAAAGTAATACTACATCAAAAATTGTTTTTGGAGTTTATCTTACTAAAACTCCAGATTAGAAAGGAATTTGTATATTCATATGGGCAATTCTTTGCCAACAAAACAGTTTATGGAGTATGATCCATATTCCTGCCAGGCAATCCCACCCTTAAACCCTTAAGCCAACAGAGCAAGATCATTTCATGACTCTATGGTTTTCACAGTCTATTTTCTCTGCTTCGTATAAGTGCCCCCTACTCCAATTGCTTTACCCCTTGAAAACTCACTCATCCTTGAAAACACAGGTCCAACAAAACTTGATGAAGCCTTTCCTGAAACTCTTCAGGAATAGTTCACTATATTATCCCCTCTACGTCTAAGCACATTTGTTCTCTAGAAGAGTAAGCATCACTTCTTTTATGATCCTTGAGCAAGTCCGCTCAAAATTCCAAGTACTCATCACTGTGCCTGGTACACAATATGTGTTCTATGAATGTTTTTGAAGAGATGATTTACTTTATTCCTCTATAACAATTTCACAAGTACTTCTAGTCATACAAGTTGAATGGCAAAGAGACCTAGTATAGTTCAAAATTAACAGAATTATTATGGTTTAAATCTGGTTTCTAAATAGCTATAAACCTTAAAAGCTATAATTTTACATTTCATCTGCCTAGCTAGGTAATATTGCTTCTCCTCTAACTAAGCTTAGGTATGGTGACCGCACTGGGAAGTTTAGAAAAGTTTACTAATATAAAGTGTCCGCATTCCAGGCAAATAGAAAGTACCACTCTTGAGGACATTCAGTCACTTTCAAGAGCACTTGATTCACTTACCATTTCATTCAAAAAACAATAATGTATACTTAATATCTGTTTTCACATTATTTAATGAAATTGTTGTGTTCAAAGGGGTTATTCAAACAACTTTTTAAATTAATTAATTAATTAATTAACTAATTATTTTTCTGAGAAAGAGCCAGAGCATGAGTGGGGAAGGGGCAGAGAGAGAGGGAGACATAGAACCCAAAGCAGACTCCAGGCTCTGAGTTGTCAGCACAGAGCCCTACTCTGGGCTGGAACCCATCAACAGTGAGATCATGACATGAGCCAAAGTCAGATGCTTATCCAACTGAGCCACCCAGGTGCCCCCAAAGGGGTTCTTTGAAAACATTCTTACCCACCATTCACTTTGTGATGTGAGAACAAGTAGTACAAAATATAAACTCTCTTTCCCTGCTGGGTATGCATAATCCGTTTTAGGTAAAGCCTTAATACCCCAAATAGTATTATGATAATAAAAAAAACTAAGTTTTCCATATTGCAGATCAATGGATATAATCATTGCTATAGTAAGGTTGACAATTAAATGTATCATGCTAGTTACCAAGTTAACTTGGTAAACAAATAAATTCTTATGTGATGTATTAAAGTGTTTATCCCATTAGAGTTCCTTTAAAATATTAATACTGTTTCGTAAGTTGCAAATAAAGGTAAACAGAATTCATAGCAGTGAAACTTCTGAAGTTTCTTAATGCAATTTTTTAGTGTCATTATAAATTAACCCAAAATATCTTTATAGGCAACCCAGTCTTTAAGTAAATAAACTTATTTCAGCTATTTTTTTCTGTAAATAGTATAGATATTTGAGGGTATATATTTTTTCCAAAATAAAAATCTGGAATGTGGGTAGAATTGTCCTTAGTGTCTCAAAACCAAATTTACTTATTATTTTATTTTATTTTATTTTAGAAAGAGAGAGAGTGAGCAGAGGAGAGGGACAGAGGGAGAGGGAGAATCGTAAGCATGCTCCACACTCCGTGCAGAGCCAAACATGGGGCTTGATCTTATGACCCTGGAACCATGACCTGAGCTGAAATCAAGAGTTGGGCACTCAACTAACTGAGCCACCCTGGGCACCCCTAAATATATTTATTTTTAATGTATTTTTTTGAAAATAGATATTTTCTTTCATTTTCCTGGGCCTGTTTGCAAATGAAAAATGACTGAAATGAGAAATTGAAGTATGCATGATATATAGGACAGCAGAAACTCACTAAAACTTAACTTGTGGAAAAATTTCCCTATTATATCCTTAAGTTTCAAATACATCATCAATAGGATTTTCGCCTTGGGAATTTATAAATGGTTAATTTAAAAATAATGCTTCTAAGATTTCTTATGCAGTTGTTTTGTTTTCCACTAAACAAAACACCCCCAAATCATGCATTAACAATAGGTTAAAATCTCCTAAAATCTTGCAAGTGAGGTAATATTGACATAATTTGATATTTCTCCTTAAAATAGTCCTTTACAAGGACTGATAGTATATTTTCAACACCAGAGAATTAATGTCTTTTAAAAAAACCTCCATATCCAAAAGATAGCTTTTAACTTATTGCATTTCTTGCTTGAATTAATTTTAAAAGTTTTTTATAGGAGAAAATGGCAGAACATAATATGTATATACAAACATATCTTTCAATTACTGCTTACATTTTGTAGAGAAACTGAAAACAATGAATTAATCAGTTGATTTTTTTTAATTTATATTTTAAAATATAATTTGTTGTCAAGTTGGCTAACATACAGTGTATACAGTGTGCTCTTGGCTTTGGGAGTAGATTCCCATGATACATCACTTACATACAAGTGCTGGTCTCAACAAGTGTGCTCCTCAATGCCCATCACCCATTTTCCGCTCCCCCCCAACCGCCCCTCCCCCCTTAGTTTGAGATGTGGTTTATATATACAATGGAATACTATTTGGCAATGAGAAAGAATGAAATCTTGCCATTTGCAACAACGTGGATAGAAGTGGAGGTTATTATGCTAAGTGAAATAAGTCAGTCAGAGAAAGACAGATGTCATATGTTTTCACTCCTATGTAGGATTTGAGAGACGTAACAGAGGACAATGGGGAAAGGGAAGGGGAAAAAATAGTTTCAAACAGAGAGGGAGACAAACCATAAAAGACTCTTAAATACAGAGAATCAATTGATGTTTTAATGTGAGAGGGAAAATATACATATTATGAAAGAGAAAAGTCATTTACTCTACCATGAAATCAGACTGCCTAGGCCAAAATTCCAAAAGTGAGCTAGCTCCTCAGAACCAAGAATGCTGAGTGGTGCTATGTGCAAAAGGGAATCTGTAGTCCAATGAAATTTGGGAAATGCCTGTTCAACAAAATTAAGTAGGTAACAAAGGACTTTTCAGAGCATCTAATACGCTAACGTCCATTCTAAATCACATGTTATAATAAGCAGAAGTTTCCAGAACTACTTAATAAAATTTTTCCCTTTTCTTTTTTGTAGAGAGGGGATAGCATGCCTACGCCATTGGCCATATACCTATACAACTACAATTAGGTTTTGATGTACCTTTTTTTCTTACACATATTCTTTATGTGGCTTTGTAGCAATATTCAGTTCCCCTAAACCAAACATTTTTTAGAGCTTTGATGGAATGGCTCCTTTAGCCACTTTCCCTTGTTTAAAACTTACATTTCTCTTTTACAATTCGTGTTGTTTCAATGGACATTTGTTTTCTAATTTGCCACTCTCAGAAAAAGAAGTACCAACCTGAATGCTTCAAGGTACTCAATATCTCCCATGGGGGGATCAAGGCCACCTGTCCAGGCAATATTTATATTGTATCCTTCTCCTAGCCCTGTTCCAACCTAGGAAGAAAAAAAAAAAAAAAAACACAGTGGGCAGATGAGGGTGCAGGGAAGAAAGCAAGAAGAGAGGAAAACAAACACATGTGAGCTCTCGAAATAAACATCAAACAACATGTCAAATCAGCCCAACCTTGCTTGACAACCAGTGCTCTGGGTTATGCACTTGTTCTGCACTGGTTCTTGGTCCCATGGGACAATTCAGTAATCTCGTGTAATTTAAAACACCAGCAAAGGACAAGAAAATTAGGGGTAATCATGCAATGCAATTACCTGAAAGATAAAAATAAAAGTGGGGCTCTAAAGAAATAAACCGAACCTCATTTGGG
Organism: Neofelis nebulosa; assembly: GCF_028018385.1. Classification (NCBI taxonomy): domain Eukaryota; kingdom Metazoa; phylum Chordata; class Mammalia; order Carnivora; family Felidae; genus Neofelis; species Neofelis nebulosa. Next base: position 58,154,162 of record NC_080785.1, read on the forward strand.
GCTCCACTGCCAGGGAAAAAGTTCCCTTCATCATAGCGATGGAGTGAAATATACAGGATGCTGGGGTCAGCATAAAAGGCCTGCTGTGTACCATTTCCATGGTGAACATCCTACAGGGAAAAGAAAACAGATGACAAATACAGTCATGTCTAACTCTGCGTGGAGACAACTTTTCTCATTTCTAGTTCCCTTTCTACCCCACCCTCCTTCTCATTTTCTGTCTTCTCACTATGTCCCCCTTTCTTTCTCCCATTCAGCTTGCTTCCACACCACCCCCTTTACTTCCTGAACCTTTCAGGCAAATTACCCTTTAATGCACTCATTTTTTAAACTGGCTTCTAAAAATCAGGAAACCACAGCGAACATGCCCTGGAGACTCCAGATGAGCAGTCACTGAGAAAGCCCAGTCCTTTGGTACAATTAGATATTTATACACCGGCCCTTTGTACTCTTTGCTTCAGTGATGGAATCTCGCATCCTGTTTTATGGAGGAATTTTATGACTTATTAACTGCCAACAGTTCATAACCCCTCAGGCTTAATTAACTAGCCTCATTGGCCTCTGAAGAAAGACTAATGTTTAAACTACAAACTAGTATTTTGCAGAAGGATCTATGGCTTCCAGAGCATTTTCACAATTCTTGACAGAACACTAAACATACGTGTATGCATTGATTTGCCAAGTCCCACCATTAAGGTCAAAGGCTTTGCAACCAGCTGAGTAAATTGGCTTTCTTGGAGCATTCAGTTCAGTTAGCAATCCCTCAGCAGTTAGAATCACTTCAAAAGAGATGCCAGATGCAAAAAGGACTTCATACTTTATTTTGGTAAAATTGTGACGGCAAGAGTCGAAGACACAGGAGCATGAGCTCATCAGCTATTAAATCATCTGGGCCAACGCAGAAAGATGGCATGGAGCTTTATGCAACCTTGTCCAATCTGCCTAATTTTAATATTATATCATGGCTCTCTTCCCCAGCCTCCTTCTCTTTTTTCTTTCCCCACACCATACTGCCCTTCCTACAAAGAAACAAACAAACAAACAAACAAACAAAACAGCTTATATCATTAAAATGAATGAAAAAAAATTCTTAGGACATTTGTATATGATAATGATTTAAAATGTAACAGTTATTTGGTTCTATTGTTTTATGAGATAGATACATGCTGGAAATGATAAAAGAAATGGGAAAAAGAAAACTAAGAGCATTTTTTAAATTATCTTCACTGGAAGAGCTCAAGTGTTAATCTCAATTAATATGCTTCCTAGTATCTCCAAACAAAATAACACAGACAACTCTCAAAAGTGAATAACTTATATATTTGTATTCAAAATAATATTACTGCTACATGTGCAACATATACAATTTCCAGTTTTGTTTAAAAAGTTTTAGTCACTTGTCACTATGTACTTATATTGTACTTTATTTTGTATCAGTAAAAATCTTACTAGTTTCAACAATGACCCCTACAACTTTTGTGTCAGACACTTTATATTAACTAGTCTGAATGGATTATATAACAAGTATATGAGGTATATGATATTATCCCTAATTTAAAAGATAAGTAGACTGAGGTTCAGAGAGTTTCAGTAATTTACTAAGACTATACAGAGGAAAAGTTGCAAGACTGGATCTTGAATCCACTTCTTACTCCCAAAGCCAAACTCATAACCATTATATATTAACTTACACTTTACATTAATTACCAGTTTGATCCTCTTAGCAAATGTGTGAAGTAAGACTGGTGGTCATCATTGCTCCTTATTGAGGTTTATATAACTTGTCTTCAACTTCCAGCCCAGAACTCTCTCACTAAATACCATCAAGGTCTCACTTTGTTGGTTTCTGAAAGGCTGCACTGAGCTTGCTATCCACAGTGTAGACATATACTAATCATCTCCTCCTTTCATATTATACACATATCCAAAATCAATTAAGGAATCATAAAATATTGGGATATTATATATCATATAAGGAATCATAAAATATGCATCCAGAAACTTGTGGCTGAAGGCATACACATCAGGAGAAAATATAGCTTGGTGAAAATATATTAATCCAGGGATTTGTGAATGTTCAAAAAAAAAAAAAAAGTAAGGCAGAGATAGTATAGCTATTTTCCTTTATGTGAGCAAAAATGAAACTAAACCATAATGTCTTTTTAATTTGCTACTAGATACCTAGAGGATGGGCAAACAAAATACTATGAAAAATAGTAATGAAGGAAGGCTTGCATTATTACTACAATGACAGAAGTTTTAGTCAGCATTGGAAGAAAAAATTGTTCTGGCCCTAAATAGGTCTACATTTTGAAAACCAGAAAAATAAGGCATTAATTACTCTTGTTTCTTTAGTGATGTTATAAAGGCTTATTTAAGAAGGTCAAATAAAAGATGATAAATTGTCTTATATATAAAATCATTTGCTCTTGAAAATGCGTTGGGTACTTATTGCATACTTTTCTGAATAAGAAATCTAATCTTGCCCACAGTATAATATGGATCCAACAGATATAATTAAAATACACAAACCCATTCTAAAAATACTTGGATAAATTTTTGATCCCATGTTCATATTCACAAAGTATTATTTAGGAATAAAGACAAGTCCAAATATGCCTTTTGTTTGGGGCAACAATTTATAATATAACCTTGAGAATACTTTTTCAACTTTCCCTGCTGTAAAATATTTATAAAAAGTACTTACTACTCAGGTATGATCTGAATATTTTCTCTCCACAGCAACAAATATATGCTAGACTAATATAAGAAAACTATTGGTGATTGTGAGGAATTACTACAATAATGAGATGAAATGAATCATTAAATGCCTCAAAATTTACTAGGATTTACTGAGAAATGATGAAAAATCATTTCAATATTTTACTTGTTAAAATATATTATGAAAATTTATTTTCTATAAAGATTTAGGACCAATGTGTTTTCATTATAATGTTAAACAGCTTTAAATAAATCATATATTTGACCAGCTAATGTCACTTGTAATTATTTAGAACAGGCACTTGTGACAATTCTCTTGTCAAATGTGGTGCTTGACTAAAAATAGAATTGCCCAAAATCTTGGGACATTTGAAGTGACTTTTTAATGAAGAAAGTCTAAATGTTTTATTTTCAATTGAAAGTCACATTGCATAAAAGCTACCTGAGTCAGGGAAGCAAATCCTACTTTCTAGGATGGTTCATGCCCTGAACACAATGAACAGTTTCTTATGAGTTGAAAAGCAAGTGCACCTGCTCCCTTTCCTCACCACTCTGAATGTCTCTGGAATCTTCCCCAGAAGGAGAATTGGAATGAATAAGCTCCAAAGATCAACTAGAATCATTCCTGCCCAAAATACTCAACGCCTCGGAATTTGCCTGTGGCCCCAAATAGGAGGTGAAGTAGAGCTCTGGATCTCTATTTATCTATTTACTAGGCATATAAAAATGATGAAACTAGCTGCTGGACAATGGAGTAGTTTTGCCCTCTGTTGGCCCAAGAATTGTGGAGCTAGTTCACACTGATTAGCCTAAAGTGAGTAACTTCAGATATGCAGGAATGAAATTCTTGTACCATTGAAGAACCTTCACTTCTCCTTTGCTAACTTGCAGAATAGACCTGTCAGCCAGGGAGAACGGATGTCTCTGAGCCACGTGGCACTTTAAAACTTCCTTCTCGGCAGCTGGAAGAAAACAAGGGAATTTCCTCAAAGTATCCCTGCAGCTGCAGAATTTGGAAGACTTGAAAGTTAGAATATGTGGGCTGGTGGTGATCTCAGAGGCAACCCTTTGGATAGAACCTCATATATTTGGAGGATCTGAAACAGAAACTTCTCCTCTACTATAGCCTGCTGGGAAATTAGTATCCTTTATGATTAAATAATAGAGCAAATTTATAATCAAAGGCCAGTAAGCTTATAGGACATTCCTTGGAGCTACCAAACAATTTATTTTTACAAATCATATTGAATTATCTAGAGTAGTCTTATATTAATATATAAGAATATAAACATTAGATATTTAATATAGATATGCATCACATGTTCAAACAAGCAAAATTTTATACACCAATCCTATGAGGTACAAAGTATCGATCACAAGCAAGGCATTTTAGCTTTTAAGTCTATTGTACAATTTATTACTTTAGAGTTTGGGTATTACAAATGTGTTTTCAAAGGGACCTTAACAGTTATTGATTATCTTCACAGAACCATAAAATGATAGAAGAGATTCCTTAGAAATTAACACTAAAATAATTTTTAAGGATAGGACAGTTTACCAATCTCCTTCCTGCATAATTTTGACAAATTTAGAAAACTTAGAAAAATTTTCCTACAATCCTTGGTCTTCATCAAGTTTTTGGCTTATCTTTATGGTACTAGAAGCATATTATATTACTTTTTAAATTTACTAGGTTATAAATCATGTAAATCTATAATTATCAATTATTGAAAATGTCATTTTGTATGTACATGGGAATAGAGGTATTGATGTTCTCATTTTTGTAAAATTTTAAGACCTTTAAGACCTTGCTGCTGTAGTATATCTAGACCTTCAACACATTTCTTTAATGGTGAACTATGACCTACAGTGAAACTCAAGCATATTTGGAAAATACATGGAAAATTTTCAGCACCAAAGTGCTTCTAGGGAGGCTATCATACAGTACACGGAAAACATCCATTCCTACCAAGCATTAAAAACAGTTATCAGTCTTTCATTCCTTTTATCTTCATTTCAATTTAACTAAGTATTTCTTCACATGGCTTTGTTCATGCTTTCTAAAACCCTTTAGTGTGTTTGTTTAACTGAATCAGAGGGCTGGATGGTGAGGCCACGACTTCCCAATAAGATTTAATTATGAGTGCAGATATGAACAAGATTTAGACTATTAAGCCTTGCACTTCAAAAAAACTTTTAACATATTTTGCCTTTAAATCTTTTATCACCTGCAAAAATTAATTAAGTGCAGATGTAGCAGGTTCGCTTTGGATGCCAGGGTTCATTTCCTGTCTATGCTTTGTCAGACAACCTATTACACCTCCTCGTGAACTGGAGGCAAACCGAAAACGGGGCTCATAAATCACCAGTCAGTTTTCTTTCGCCCTTTCCTGGGCTGGCCTTTTGTATGGGGCAGATCTCCAGCTCATTATTCATGAATATACTATAGACAACATGCCAAGTGTCATCTGCATTTAAACAAACCATTTGTTAAACAAATTATAACTCTATTGTGTAAGAATGCATCACGTTAAAATGCAAGACTAATCTAATGCCTCTGACTTTTAATCACTCAAGGTTCCTGCCGGGAGTCATCCCAAACTGGCATACATGATCTGAGATCTTTCAGAAAGAATGACATGCTGACTTGTTTTAATAATACCACTGTTGCACAACAAGCAACATGATTGCTAACCAGGGGAAGTGGCCAATTGGTTACCAAAGCAACAGCATTCTTTCCAGCACATCTGACTATTTAAAGTCTATATTCTGCAGGGAAAAGTAAATTCAGGTTCTGTTGGGTTATTTTAACTGTGGAAGTATCAATTCATTTAAGGATCATAAAAGTTGCCCTGATCTGCGCCTTCTTCTCATTAAATTGCAGTTAACACCATGAAAGTGAAACGTGAATGTTTATGGTTTCAGAACTGCAATCCTGAATTTAATGAGTTTCCACATTCAAAGGATGTTGTTTGCAAGTGCTAAAAGCAAGACAACGTAACAGAGAAATACAAATTCATTCCCTTTTATCTAAAGTCAGTGAAAATGCAGCTCTGGCCAGGAATACATACCAGATCTACAATCAATATCTTGCTTATATTTAGTTGGTCTCTCAAGTATTTGGCGGTAATTGCAACTGAATTAAAAAAGCAGAACCCCCTGCGGAATAGAGAAGAACAGAGAAATAAGAAAGCAAATCAGCCAGGAAAACCATTATAAATAATGTTCAGAGCATTTTTTAAAATGCTATATGATCTCTGAAGCCATAAATCTGCTTCTAGGAGTACCTTGCAAGATTTTTCAGTCCATCTGCTAACAATTAGAGGCTTCAGAGACATGCACGGGGCAGGTGACCGCCAGGAACCGTGGCGCTTGGAGATGGGCAACAGTCCCTGGTACTTACATGGCTGTGGATTCTTCAGCATGATGGCCTGGGGGCCTTACAACAGCAAACCCATTCTGTAAAAACAAGACAGGTTTTCAGTGATCAGATATGGGAGGATGGCTTGGATCTCCATGTTCTACAGAGCATCAGGCACACATGAAAAGATTCAAGTCTGTAAGAGATTTCAGAGCCTGTTTTCTTGCCCCTATTGTCATTTCATAGAGTGAACAGAAACAATATATATGATCACATTTTCTCAGATCATGTCTCAAAAAGAAGGCTCCCACTGAGCCAGGGGAAGAACAGGGATTTGGGAGTTGTACCTAACTGGCAAATATGCAGGTCAGCTGTTACCCTAGCATGATTCATTTTCAAGAACAACTTCTTATTTTATGACAACAACATTGTACAGAGGGAGAAGAAATTCACTCTTCGTGCAGGTTTGGGTCAAAATTTTGAAAGACCAGGGAAGATCCAAAGTGAAAATTCTTTAGCCGGATTCTCTTAATGGTTATTTCCATTCCATTGTCAGCAAAATGATAAATTTATACTCACACACTCACATACACACAAAAGAAACGCCAGAAAGGTGAAAAAGAGAACAATGGAAAGCCCATATTTCTTCCAGTCTATAAATTTAGCTTGGATGACTGCCAAGACTTGCAACTTTATTGGATTCCCTAAGTCAATTTCTAGCCCACATTCTGGAATTTTATAAAGAATTCCAGGGCTGAGTAGCAATCAGATCTATCCATGATCAAGGAATGCCTTAACCTCCAGATTAGTTGGAATGCATCACGGAAAGCTGAAGTAACTCCAGCATGAAGGCAAGGAACTATAAATCCTTACAAAGCCAGCATGCTCAGAAAAATTGGGTTGCTTGATGTGAAAAAAAAATCATTCATCAGATGGTTCACACCACCTTTCACTTAAGTATGATTCAAGTAACATGCTCAAAGATATTTTTTTAATATAGAAACCTAAAACTTTTGAAATAATTTTAATACACCCCAGGGATTTTTTTTTCCAAATCTTACTGCAGTCATAAAGATAGTATCAAGACAAATAATTTATTCCTTAGGACTTTAAATATACATAAATTTACATAAATATTCTAGAACATTATGGTAACCAACATACAATGAGCTAATTTGCTATATATTTTGATAAGCATATAGATAATGATAATCTCAGAAGCAAATTAGGAGTCAAATCAATATCAATTACAAATGTAGACATGATGATAAACATACTTCCTATTATTGTTCTTAAGGTACTTACTATCGGTCTGGCAATAAAAGACTAATATGAGAGAAACTATTAATGAATAGTCAACACTAAAGAGACAGAAATTTTAAGATTGTAGAATAAGGCTTTAGTGTGCTATTGGACTTCTGGGGATAGATTATTAAGTACATATTATGATAAGTGCAAACATCCTGTTTGGAAAAACAGGATGAAAATAACAAATATGATACACGGCAATGTAATTAGCATGTAATGAATTTCTGTAACTGGATTCACAATACTAATAATCTTTGACAATTCAATTAAAATTAGTATGTTTTACAGGTAAAGGGCTACAAAGAAGAAAAAATTCAGTGATCAATATGAAAAAATATTCAACTAAATTATCAAATAAAAGCAAACTAAATCCTAACAGAAAAACATTTTTTGACCCAAGACATTGGAATTTTTTGCAGTACTCTATACTGACAATGCAATGGTACTTTATACCCTCAAAAATGCTGCTTAGAAGAAGATAATATAGCCTTTCTGGAAAATAATCCATCTTTATAGATTCAGAGCCTTTTAAAAACATTTACCCTTTGAATTACTAATATATTTAAAGGATTTTTGCCCTAAAGGTGTTATTAACTTTGTAGACAAATATTTATATAAAAGATAATGTTTTATTTACAACAGGAAAAAATGGGAATTATCTAAGTTAGGTAATATTAGAAGAATGCTTAAATGAACCATGGTACATCTATACCATGGAATATTATACAGTCATTAAAATGTTATTACGAATATTAAGTAGAACAGGAAGACATCAACTTTGGAAATATTAGTGTTAAAAATAATAGATACACTATGATATATCTGAGTGACGGTATCATGTGGGTTAGTTTAAATTTATAATTTCATATCTTTTCCAAATGTTTTTACAACAAACATTAATTATTTCATAATGAAAAAAAAATAAACCAAAGAGAAAGTTAAGAGATAGATTTGAATTGGTCTTCCAGGAAGAGCTGTGTTCACAAAGGTAAAGAAATTATTTAAAGGGTATTCCAGGCAAGAGGAAAAATATGAACAATGACTCAGAAGAAAGGATTTTAGAAAGTATTATATACAAATATTACACTGTAGGTTAACTGGAATTTAAATAAAACTTTATTTTTTTTTTTTTCAACGTTTTTTATTTATTTTTGGGACAGAGAGAGACAGAGCATGAATGGGGGAGGGGCAGAGAGAGAGGGAGACACAGAATCGGAAACAGGCTCCAGGCTCCGAGCCATCAGCCCAGAGCCTGACGCGGGGCTCGAACTCACAGACCGCGAGATCGTGACCTGGCTGAAGTCGGACGCTTAACCGACTGCGCCACCCAGGCGCCCCTAAATAAAACTTTAAAAAATCAAGTATTATGTACAAAAAAAAATCAATCTGAATAGAAGTCATGTTAAAAAACAAGATGGAAATAAAATCACATAAATAATTAACTAGACTATAGAAGAAAAGAAGCCAAAGAGAATCTGAATTCTATCTTCTCCCATTCAGCCAAATTCCTTGACAGAGGCATTTGCCTTTCACTTTATAATCTTCCACAGTAACCTCCACTATTCTGCTAAACTGCTTCTGAAACTGCTTGATTTGGGGTTGAAAATTATCTTCTTGCAAACATTTTCACAGTCATTACAATCCATCCAAAGCTTCCACTGTGCTCTTATCAACATTTTCCACATCTTTTCTGAGGGCCCCCCTTTCCTTAGCTGAAGCCTAGCAGGGCTGCTTCTTCCACAATTTGTTCAAATAGTAGCTGCTTCCTCTCTCACACCTCACAACCATGATGCAGTACTAGACAGAGCTGGTGTCTGCATGTTCTCCTTGTGTCTCATGGCTGCTTTAAAAGTATAAAGCCTGCTGCATCCACCCCCACAATACTTTCTTGTAAAAAAGGATTAGATCACACACAGAGAGAAGAGATAAACACAGTAAGATGACTGAAACTGAGGCCTGTGGCAGTCTGGCTCCCTTTGCCTCCTGTTACATTAGAGGAAGTATTAGTCCTCCTAAAATCTATTTTACCACCTGTAGTTAGGATCCCACTCCCTCTTACGTTTTCACCATCATTTATGTTTTTCTCACTATCATATTAAATTCATATTAAGATTCCAAATTATACACACACACACAATTGAGATTTAAACAAGCTCGTTTCCACCATCTTGAAAATAATATATTATATATATATATATATATATATATATATATATATATATATATGTTAACCAAAACTATACAAATATACACATTTATACAATATACTATATACCTCCACTCCACTGATCCCTCCAACTGCCACACTTCTCTTCCCTTTTAGCAAGCAAAATTTTTGAAATGGTGGGCAACCTTTCTGTCTCCTTTTTCCTTATCCTCACCTCTGCCTCAATTACCTACCTCTAATTTATTTTCCACTTCCGTAGTCCAGTAAAGACATTTTTACTAAGGTTGCCAATGGCTTCCATGTCACTAAATCCAAAGATATTGGTTATGCTTTCAGCCTACCTGGACCCTTTCAGCTTTAAACGCTACTGGCTATATATTCCTTTCAAAAACACTCTCTTCTCTTAGCTTTCATGATTTCATGTTCTCCAGGTTTATTTATCTCTCTTTCCATTTCTTAATCAGCTTCCCTTGAATGTTCATATTCCTCAGCTTGCCCTTTAAATAATGAAAGTACTCAGGACCCAGTCTTAGACTTCTCTTCTCCTCTTTCCACGCTGACTTCGGAGGCAATGCCACCACTTTTGTGGATTCAGTCACCACCCATCATCAGATACTTCACAGATTTATATTTCCAGGGTAAGCCCTGCACTGAACCAGACCAAAATATCAGTCCACCTACTCAATATTTTCACTTAAATACTCACTTGAAAGTTCACTTCAAATTCAATACATCCAAGATCAAACTTTGGATCTTCTCTAACCTACCAATGATACCGTGATTCATCCAGTGGCTCAAGACAGAAGCTAATGAGTTATCCTAAATGGCTCCCTCTCCCTAGTCTTCCTCCATTTATTTTTAACTCATGACCAATTCCTGTTGATTTTACTTCTAAATATCACTCAAATCTATGTACTTACATCTCTATCTACTCCTTGAATATTCTGCCTTTTGAATTTCTGCCTTTCTCTCCATCAATTCTCCAATAATTATTTATTGACTTCAATATACATACATATAGACACTTGATTTCTCAGTTCTCTGACTCCTCATCATCAGTGACTCCATCTTCCATTTACAGTCATACTACTAGACTTTGCCATTACCATTGAGACATCTACTCCATAATCTTAGTGTCAAACATACAACTCTACTACAATCCTATTTTCCAATTAATGCCCCAACTGCACCAAGACTTTCAATCCACTGATTTTATTTAACTTTTGCTATTCACCATTCATCCTTGTCACCATGTTCAGTTCCCTCCTTATCTGGTTAGAATTCAGGGCCCATCAATATATTCACTTCCTTGCAGGTATTTTCAGATATCTTGTCCCCCTTTTCCTCCAATTTACTCCTTTGGTGTATTAGTCTGCTCAGGCTACTATAACAAAATACCACAGGCTGGAGGGCTTAAACAACAGAAATTTCTCTAGTTCTGAAGGCTAGAAGTTGAGATTAAGGTCTGGCAGGGTTGGGTTTGTGTTGAGAACTCTTCCCAGCCTGCAGATGTCTGACTTTTTCCTAGAGTCCTCATGTGGACTTTCTTCTGAGTGTACATACACAAGGACAGAGAGAGAGAGAGAGAGAGAGAGAGAGAGAGAGAGAGAGAGAGAATTCTAATCTTTTCCTCTTCTTACAAGAACACTAGTCCTATTAGATTAAGGTCTCAACACTATGACTTCATGTAGCCTTTATCACCTCCTCACAGACCCTTTCTTTATATACAACCTAGCAGGGCTAGAGTTTCAACATTATACATCTGGGGGGCACAAACATCCAGTCCATAAATACTTCTAGTTACTTTGTCCCTTTCTTCCTTCAACATACTTCCCTGATAAATAAAAATATGATAAATAATAATTATTGTGGATTATTATTATTGCTAATCTAATCCTAACAACTCTTGCAGGGAGATAACATTATTATCTTCATTTCATGAACGAGGAAATCAAGGCATAGAAAGATGAAAGAACTTGCTTAAGGTTCATACCTAGGCAAGTGACAGAGCTGGGAGTCCAACCCAGAATATCTGGCACCTAAAAACAAGCATTTAAAACTAGGAACACTTGGGGCGCCTGGGTGGCGCAGTCGGTTAAGCGTCTGACTTCAGCCAGGTCACGATCTTGCGGTCTGTGAGTTCGAGCCCCGCGTCAGGCTCTGGGCTGATGGCTCGGAGCCTGGAGTCTGTTTCCGATTCTGTGTCTCCCTCTCTCTCTCTGCCCCTCCCCCATTCATGCTCTGTCTCTCTCTGTCTCAAAAATAAATTAAAAAAAATAAAAAAATAAAACTAGGAACACTGTACAATCTGGCCTTTGCTCACCTTTTCAGCTTCATCTTGCACCACCATCCACTTTGCTTTCTCCACCCCAGCCAGTGGCTTTTTGTTTCCTCCAATAAGCCTGTTTCCCCTAGCCACAGGCCTTTGCACATGCTCCTACTTTGGGATAGAATGTCTTCCACTTATGTATTCTCTCCATTCACCCAGATAACACCTCCTTACCTGCACATTTCAGTTCTAACATCACTTCTGCAGAGAAACCATCCTTGAGCCTCAGTAGGTCAGCATCAGTTTCCTGTGTAATATGTACTTAGAGATCTGCCAACCCTTGTTTCTGAGAACTTGTCTTAGTTTGTAATAATATACCTTAGTGTGGTTATTTGTTTTATACTTTTGATTACTGTAACTTATATAATTAATGCCCCCACAGTGGGGTCACTCCTATATGACTTGGATCACCATTTTATCATCTAGATTTACATAGTGCCTGGCAGATAGCCAGTGGTCAGTAAAGAATGATCAAATAAATTTGTGAATAGATACCATTATGGTCCTTATCTCTGGCCATTCCTTTGATCTGCTCTTGCTGTAAGTTCTTCCTTATCTCAAAGATTCCAACTTTTCCATCCCAGCTTTTTGTGGGAAGCTGCGTATTAAGACTTGAGAGCATCGGGGTGCCTGGGTTGCTGAGTAGGTTGGTTAAATGTCCAACTCTTGATTTTGGCTCAGGTCATGATATCATGGCTCATGAGTTTGAGCCTCATGTTGCCCCCTGCACTGACAGAGCAGAGCTTGCTTGGGATCCTCTCTCTCTTCCTCTTTCTCTGTCCCTTACCCTCTCTCTCAAAATAAATATAAATAAACTAAGAAAAATAAAAAAAAAGATATGGGAGCATCTTCTTTCTTAGAAACACATAAACTATTTTGTTCCTTACAATTAATGGAGTCTGTGATTTGATGAACTATTGTACAAAAGTGGTTTAAAATGACACTAGTTTTCTGACAGAAATCTTGGATTTTCACACTGGATTATGAGCCTCTTAACAAGGAATTTGTTTTGTATTTTTCTGTACCCTTTATTTTCTGGCAAAAAGATTTTTTTTAATGTTTATTTATTTTTTGAGAGAGAGACAGAGTGTGAGTGGGGGAGGTGCAGGGAGAGAAAGAGAGAGATAGAATCCGAAGCAGGCTCCAGGCTCTGAGCTGTCAGCACAGAGCCTGACATGGGGCTCGAACCCACAAGCCACAAGATCACGACCCGAGCAGAAGTCAGACACTCAACTGACTGAGCCACCCAGGCGCCCCATGCAAAAAGATTTATGTATGGGATACCACTTGAACCAGGGTTTTCCTTGGCTCAAAAATATATATAATGGGGCACCTGGGTAGCTCAGTTGGCTAAGTGTCCGACTTTGGCTCAAGTCATGATCTCATGGTTCATGAGTTCAAGCCCCACTTTGGGCTCTGTGTTGACAGTTTGGAGCCTAGAGCTCACTTCATCTTCTGTGTCTCCTCCACTCTCTGCCCCTTTCCCGCTCATGCTCTGTCTCTGTCACTCTCTCTCTCAAAAATAAACATTAAAAAAATTTTTAAAAAAAGAATATATGTCTTCAATGAATATTTCTCAATGAGCCATTTTAATAATTTACATTCATAATTCAAAAAATTCAAAAGTCTACTAGCCTCAATAACATTAAAAACCTATATAAAGGACTCAGATGATCAATTTATTATTTTCTCATCTAATGCTAACAATAATCATTTTCATTTCATTATAAAATAGTTTTCTCAAAACTTGAAGTTCAAATAATGTCTTTACTTAATGTCCTTTAATTTTTGAGCATCTCAGATTATAGTAGTAAAACCTACACATTTCATATCCTTTTGAATTTTCTACTTTACTTCATGAAAAAACTCCTTGATGTGTATTTTATTCAGTTATGAAGATTAAGTAATCTAAGCAAACAAATGCTGAAATACTTTTCTGTAACTTTGTATCAATTTAATGGAGATGTATTTTATCTTAAGAATCTGATTTTAAAAATCTCTTTCAAGTTTTAAATTCTCTTCAATCACAAACATTACTAATCATAGAGTTTTGGCAATATTTTAGTCACTAACAGCAACGGTGTTTCCAGAGTGTACTCATCCATATTTTTACTATTGTTGTTGTCTGGATCAGTATTGTGGATGCTTCTCCTTGGTTAAAGAGAAGGATGTGTTCTCTGATGTCATCATATGGGGAAATGCAGGAGACTATCTGCTCCCATATATAGTCATGGAAAGGGAATCTGTGACATTGTCTATATGTAAAACTGGATTTGAATGAGAGGGAAAAGAATACAATCATTTTAGACTATTGTCTATTTTCATAACAGATGACATATTTATTTTTATTTTCTGGTCAAATTTCTCAAAATGCCAAACTTTGTAAATTCATTATATGCACAGTGAAACCCTCCCCAGGCAGTAAGCAAACCAGTAGAACCACATTAAAGATTTGGGTGTTTTGTTTTGTTTTGGTTTTTTTTTTACCTCACCTAACCAAAGTCAAATTCTTCTACATAAGCTCAGTTTGCCCTCACATGGATGGTAAATGAAAATTTGGAAAATGTAAAACAATCTGATCCTTTTATTTGTTGCATTCATTACGATGGTCTCATGAACAGAAATGTCTATTTTTATTTCTCTAACATCCTCATGGCCAAGTAGGTATGTGATGGATAGTAAGAACCATTAGTAATTCCAAATTGTATAGAGTAATTTAGGTTTCAGAAATCATGGTAAATAAGGGCCTAATGACAACTGATGAGGGTAATGTAGAAAGTCAAGAACACATTATATAACAGAATAGGCCAATACATATAAAATCCAAAAGAGAAAAAAGTAAAAATTATGTATACATTTCAAAAATATTAAACAATGATCTAGAGCTTAAACTACCTGTAATATAGCCTGTAGTCCCATTAGCAACTTAATAATTTGCTTTATTCTTTATAAAAACATAACTGCAGTACATAGTACAGAAATTCTCTGTGATATTAATAAACTGACAAGAGATTGTGTTTTTCTTGTTGTTGTTGTTGTTGTTGTTGTTGTTGTGTTAGAAGTAGTTGGTCAAATGTTAGACTTTTAATCTTTTCAATGTAACTCTATTTTTGGAAGCTATAAGAACAAAATCAAAGAAACCTGTCCTGTTTTAAAAAATGTTTTATGTATAATTTTTTTTGTTTTATGTATAATTTAACTGCCTACTATCCAAAGACTAATTGAGCATGTCAAACCAATTAATTTGATTCTGTTTTTAAAATTTCTTTTTAAAAGGACTGCTAATTTAGAACTCAATAATTACCTCCCTATTACTACTAAAGTATTTCTAAATGTACTTAAGTATCAATCCTCAGTGAGATACCATGTATCAAAACATGGAAAAACAGCAGGGAAAAACTCTACAGCATGTATTCTCAAGTAAATATGTGATGGTTGAATTATTACTTCAATACATTTTTTGAATTGGAAATTCATATGCAGTGGTTTATGTGCTTGAAATACTTCATTAGAAGCCAAAACCCCAGCTACTCCATATTCATACTGATGCAGTATCAATTTTGAAAATGACTTTTAAGAAACACTCCTTTACCTATATATTTAAAAAATAGTTGGAAACATTTTAATCTCCTTTACTATTAAATAATAACTATAGTTGTCAAATATATTGGTGAATAAGCTATTTGGCGCTAGTAAAAAGTAGTGCTGAAAGCAACCAGAATCTCAAATTTAGCCTATGCTGGCTAGCACAACTTACCTCCCAACAAATCTGTATGCTCTTAAGTGACCTCTTTAACATCTCAAGAAACATGCTTGCCAAGTGTACAAGTCTTTTATATGATAGATCAAGAGTAATAAAGGGGCGCCTGGGTGGCTCAGTCGGTTAAGTGCACGACTTCAGCTCAGGTCATGATCTCACGGTTCGTGGGTTCGAGCCCCATGTCAGGCTCTATGCTGACAGCTTGGAGCCTGGAGCCTGCTTCGGATGCTGTGTCTCCCTCTCTCTCTGTTCCTCCTCTGCTCTCACTCCGTCTCTCACTCTCTCAAAAATAAATAGAGATTTAAAAAAAATTTTTTTAAAGAGTAATTAAAATAAAGCATGCATTAGCTGGTTTGACACATTTTAAAACTTATTTATAGTAATAAATTTTTGGTTCTTTATATTAAGTTGCACAGAGGGAAGAGGTAAGAAACATGGTAAAGATATAATGCTTCTGTACCATTTACTTGTATAGAAAATCCTAAAGTTTTTGTATTATAGTAAAATTTTGGTTTTTACTTTTTTTTTTCAACGTTTTTTATTTATTTTTGGGACAGAGAGAGACAGAGCATGAACGGGGGAGGGTCAGAGAGAGAGGGAGACACAGAATCGGAAACAGGCTCCAGGCTCCGAGCCATCAGCCCAGAGCCTGACGCGGGGCTCGAACTCACGGACCGCGAGATCGTGACCTGGCTGAAGTCGGACGCTTAACCGACTGCGCCACCCAGGCGCCCCGTAAAATTTTGGTTTTTAAAAACCATTGCTTGAAGTGATTATGCTGTCTGTTGGATCCTGTTTTGGGTGTTTTAATTGCTGTATGGGTTAGTTTTCTCTTTCTTTCTTTCCTTTCTTTCTTTTCTCTTTTTCTCTCTCTCCTCGTTCTCTTCCTTCCTTCCTCTCCTTTTCTCTTCCCTTCCCTTTCCTTTTTTTTTGGTGGTGGTGGGGTAATAATATTTTCTGTAATAGGATTTAAAATATAAATACCACTATTCATCTTGTTACATTAAGTATGTAATTTATTTCTTTCCTTTTGATTCAGGTAAAGTGGAATAAGGCAAAATGTCCATCAAAATTCTCCAGCGCATTGTGAAATATCTATGATGTTTCATGTGAACTTGTGGACTCTGTTTCCCCATCCAAAATGGTGATTACAATCAACATAGTGGTATGAAAGTCCATTCTTTCAGCTAAAGTTGAAATTTGTTCAAAAGAAATTGTTCACAATATGTTTGTTGATATCACTGGATGTTACAATTTTAGGTGAAAGATCATTCATGAAAATTGAAATAATACTCCTTCCCCTCCTATCACTTCCTGGTAATACATTTGGGGATTTAGATTACCAGAAATCAACTCAGGAGCAGAGAAAGAAAAACAGAGAGGAACTCTTCCTTTCCTGCTTCCCTGACATGTTTTCCTTGTAAGAGCTTGTGAAACAATTGGCTCAGATTCCACTTTTCAGGCATGGCTCAGGTATAGGAGTGTTAAGAAGATGTTAAAAAAACCTGCAATCTTGAGTTGATCATTATGGATATGATACAACTTAACATTTGTTTAACATGCCTTATACCAGCTCCCACTCAAAGTTCCTAATGAATAGTAATTGCAAACCTTTTGTGTATTCTGAGGTCTTCCTCTTCAACTACCTAGTATCTGTGATGAAAAATAGTTCCACATGTTTTATAGTATGGCAACAATAATGTGAGTAGAATATTCCTCTTCCCAGCCTTCAATTCTTGAAATAAAATTTCATTTGGAAGTAAAAAGAAAGTCATTAAGTCTACTAAACACTGTAAATAGTTGGCTTGCCCTATCATGTCTGTCTTCATTAAAAAAAAAGGATCAAATTACATCATCTTAAAGACCTATTACTGACAAATGCTAGACTTTATCTACTTGCACTCAATTCCATTAGTCTTTGAGAAGTACTGTATAATATCTTTATTGTTAACTCTATCTATAAATTTTTTGTGTTTATTTTATTTTTGAGACAGAGACAGAGACAGAGAGCGTGAGCAGGGGAGGAGCAAAGAGAGGGAGACACAGAATCCCAAGCAGGCTCCAGGCTCTGAGTTGTCAGCACAGAGCCCGACGCGGGGCTCGAACCCACAAACCGTGAGATCATGACCTGAGCTGAAGTCAGATGCTTAACCAGCTCAGCCACCCAGGTGCCCCTAATTCTATAAATAAAATATTAAATCTTGCTTTGTGATTCTTTCCAAAGGGAAGGAACTAAACAGGAATGTAAGGATAAAATACTACACTGTAGAATACTTGAACATTATTAAGTCAGTGGGTATCTCCCAATAATATCTGAACCACTTATAAAATTTGACATTGAAATTAGTAAATCAAGGTCAGTCTTCTGGGTTGCCTTTAACTGCAATTCACTGGTATGCACAATATTTTGAAATATGTCAATATAGTCCTCAAAACCAGTTAACTTCAGCCTTAAAAAGGATTTTATAAAAAGACAGTTTGTTTTAGAATCAATGCTATTAATCTACAGCTTCAGAGGAAAGGAAATTTCACAAAGAAAGTTTGTCTCTTATATACTAGAGTCTGGGAGGTTAAAGGAGGTAGGGAGATTTGCCAAGAAAACAATAAGGGACATATGGGAATACCATTTTGTTTCTTTGAGTGAGCTCAAGGGAGCCAGGAAAACAGGAGCCCAGCATTAGCAGTTTAACTGAATGGTGGACCCCAAAGCATATGCACAGCTGCCAGCCCTGCTCCCTGAAGAATCCAGAAGGAAGAAGCTTGATGACAGCCCTGGAAAACAGTTCTTAGGAAGGCTGGCATCTGTGGCCCATAATGCCTACAGCCTTAAGCCTGGCAAAGATATGGCTATAGACAGGAATAAACACACTCATGAAAAACCAGTCTCTTGGTAGAAAAGAGACAAGGCATTTAAGGTGTTTGATGGTGCTTATATTATACACAATTCAGGCTGACGCCTGTATGAAAATCGTAACAGTAGATCCACTATGACGAATTTTCTGTTGGGAGGTGGAGGATCATCAGGAAAGGTTTGGTGAGGCAATAATAACTCACTGAAAGCTATTTGTTTAGTTTAACAATCAGTGGTTTCAGCTGACACAAGGTCCAATAATTTAATTCCCTGAGACATGATTGGTTTTTGGACCATACTGACCAAATAGTCAGGTATTTTTCATTATGTAAATAGAGCCTCAATATGAAAAAACTTCGGAAAAACAAAAGGAATTGGGGCAAAAGAGTTTCTGGGTTTGTTTTCCTTTTAGGAACCGGAAAAAATCATGATCATAGCCTTCTGTGAGGATAATAGTAAGTTTAACAATATGTCATTATAATAATAGTAATCATTATAGGATACTAAAAAATAGTAAGTGCACAGTAATGACAAAGACTTGATAATAAATGACACTGGGGGGGAAATACTATGTCAACAAATGCCCCATGGCTAAGATCACGTTTGTCACTATATTTACATCTTACTATAGTAGATTTTCATTCAATTGATGGTGATTCTAATAGTCTTGGTATCTTTTGGTACATACATATATTTATTCAATTAGATAAGTGAAATTTCAAAAATTTTATGAGTAGCAATGTACATTTTATAACTATCACTCAAATGTCTGGGTTATTTAGGTAGATATTTTTAAAATTTGGTCATATTATTCCTAACTCTAATTGTAAATTTTATTCCTTCATTAAATTCTAATTCTCCATGACTATATACTATAACAAGGATACCAGCAATTAAATTTGTCAACTCAGTCAAAGGTAGGCAACTGAATCAAAACTTCAATCAAAGAAGTTAAATTATAATATGTACATAACAGCATCATGTGGAAAAAACACCTAAACAAATGATCAGACTTCATTTGACAAGTCCGTAGGTGTGCATATTAAAGTTATTGCAATATAAAATTATAAAGGTGTAAAATACTTATGTTCTTTAAGGGAATATGATATGTGTGATTTGGACACTGTATCAAAAAGCAAAACAATGTCTTTTGCAGAGATTGAACTAGGAGGAAAGTCAACATCTGCATGAGGCATAAACCAGCAAGTATCAAATTTAATATTTTAAAGATAAAAAACAAATATAAGTTAGAATCTTTTCCCCATTATAAATGTGCTACATTTTAAATACTGAAATGAAAATATAGCAGTATAAAATGTAAGTAAATGCAAATTTTGAGCCTGGAATTTGTTTTAGGAAGCATTCTTTCACATGTCACAGTTATTTTTAAAATATCATTAGAACTTTGACTAAAAGTCTAAAGTAGGTGTCAGGGACTGAGAAAAGCTCAGCAAAGTTTAGAGGGGACAGAGATATAGATAGAGTCTGAGGGCAGATACACAATTTTTAGTCAGTATGGGCAAAATTACATATAAGTAATGAAATATGGACAGCCCAAAGCCAAGAACCAGATGGAGAGGCTGGAAATAGGTATATCCAATTACCATGGAGCAGGTTGTTAAAACTACAAACTAGAAATTGAAATATTAGCCATCAGAAAAGCAGATGGGTAAAATAAAAACCTAGAAGGAAGCAGACTGTGCAGTAGAACACCACAGGCAGGCCAACTAGGCAACAACTCCTAGTTCCTGAGCAAACAATCTGAGTAATAGGTAGGTTCACCTTTTACCTTCAGTCTAAACTGACTAATTTAAAAGTGTGCAGAAAAGTTAAAACACTTGGTATGAAAGATGATGAGAAGGTCAAGAACAAAGCAGCGTTCCATAAGAGTAAACACGTAAGCGCCAAGGTTTCTTCCTTTTTCTGATGTTTAAATATCCATTCACAGTGGATGTGCTGAGAGAATATTAGTAACATATTTGTTACTTACTTTAAGTTGAAGAATAAATTAAGAAAAGTAAGTTAAGGTGCCCCTGTTATAATTAGTGACATTTATCCCTTAGGAGAATGAGAGAGAAAACGTGAATCAGGAGAGAACTTGAATGTACTCTCAAAAATACATTTGTTTGGAGATCCACAGCTGATTAGAAGGAAAAAGGATGTATAAAACTTCAGTCCTACAAAAGTTAATAATAAATCACTGAACAAACAAACAAACAAACAAAACATACTTTTTTTTTAAATCATTGAAGAGCTTTGGACAGGAAGAGATTTTAAAAGAATCAAATCCCAGGGAAGCAAACCCTTTCTAGTCTCTACTGATTTTTAAACACAATGCCTAGTATATAATCAAATATCACAAGACAGGCAAAGAAGCAATAAGACTCTTAAGTAAAAAATATGGTAATTGAAACATATCCACAAGTGCCTCAGATATTTGAATTATCAAATAAAGATTTTAAAATAATTATAATAGACATGTTATACAATCTATAGGAAAGGATGATGAAGAGAAATATGTTAAAGAGGAGAATTTCAAAATAGATCTGGAAGCTATAAAAAATAACTTAAAGGGAATCTTAAAAGTAAGAAATACACTACGTGAAATGAAAAATTATTGTAATGGGGTTAATGGCAGCTTGGATACAACAGATGACAAAAACAATGAACTTAAAAATAGGTCAAGAGAAATTATCCAAATAGAAATAAGGAGAAGAGAAAAAGACTGAAGAAAATCAACAGACCCTGTAAGTCCAATGTTAAGTGTGAAATGATAAAATAAACATATAATTGTGTAGCAGTATTCTTGCACAGAGAGTCGTGACACTGAGGCTTTTTAATTTCCAGGAAGTATCTTTATTTGTGCCAGTACTGCTCAGGTGGGTTTGTACCCAAAGGACTGAGCACCGAACGTCATGTGGTATAGTCTTTTATACATGTTCTATTTCTTTGTCTCCCAAAAATGGTAACAGACACAAATATGCAGTCTGATTAAGTGGCCTCAGTTTACAAGGTCATGAGGGATGTTGTCACGTAGGTGCATAGCCAGGTTACCTTGAAGGTTTTTTGTTTGTTTGTTTTCCTTTTCTCTTTCTCTCTTTTTTTTCCTCTCCTTAGGGAGGGGACCCTACCACAAGTGGACTCTAAGAATCAGATGATATAGAGAATAGGATAAAATGTTTTAAGAAATATTACCTAAAAACTCTAAATTTTATCAAAAACAGAAAGCCACTTTACACAATAAACTCAATGAACTCAAGCAGGATAAAATCAGAAAACCATCGTTAATCACAAAACTACTAAAAAAGAGATAAAAAGAGAAAAAGATGTATTAAATCATTAAATAAAGAGGTCAATTATAAGAGTAGTACCTTTCTCATCATTAATAAAAAAAAGTAAAAAACAACACTGGAAGGATAACTATAAAATAATGATCAACATAAAATTCTATATCAAATGAAAATATCATTCAAAGATTAAAGGAAAAGAAAAAACATTTTCTTATAAACAAAAGATGAATTTGTTGCCAATAGAACTGCAATACAAGGAATGCTGAAGGAAATTCTTTAGACTGAAAGGAAATGATACCAGATGGAAGTCTGGATCTGCCCACATGAATACAGAGCACTAGAAAGATTAAATATGCAGGCAAATAAAAAAGACATTTTATAAACTATCTTTATATTATATATGTATACACACATTCATTCATTCCCTTCCTCTCTGTGACACACACATAGACACACACAAGCACATACAAACACACCCTTTAAAAAATTTCAAATACTGAAACAACAGTAATGGTAATTTGTTGTGGAGATCTATAATATGTGTAAAAGTAAAATATCTGATAAAATAATACAGATAAGAGGAGATAAAGAGACTTACACAGTTATAAGTCTCAATAGATGTACCATTCAAGGAACACAAAGCTTATTTTTCTGACTCTAGAATTCAATTTCACATCAATTATAGACAGATATCTGCAAAAATCCCCAATTAGACACTAAGTAACACTCTTAGAAAGTACATTTCACAGACACCTAGGTGGCTCAGTCAGTTGAGTGTCCAACTCTTGGTTTCAGCTCAAGTCATGATCTCAGAGTTTCATGGGTTCAAGCCCTGCACTGGGCTCTGTGCTGTTTGAGATATTTTCTCCCTCTCTTCCCTTCCCCTGTTCACGCTGTCTCTCTTTCAAAAATAAATAAGTAAACTTAAAAAAAAAGAAAGAAAGTACATTTCAGGTGCTCTCACCACAAGAAAAAAAAGGGATCTGAACAGATGAATTACTGACAATGAATCAGTAATCAAAAACCTCCCCACAAACAAAAGTCCAGGACCAGATGGCTTCACAGATGAATGCTACCAAACTTTTAAATAAGAGTGAATACTTATTCATCTCAAACTATTCCCAAAAATAGAACAGAAGGAAAAACTTCTAAATTCATTCTATGGGCCCTGCATTACACAGATATCAAAACCAAACAAAGACACTACAAAAAAAAAAAAAGAAAACTACAGGTCCATACCTCTGATGAACATTAATGTAAAAACCCTCAACAAAACATTAAGAAGAAAATTAAATAATACATTAAAAAATTATTCACGATGGTGGTCAAGTAGAATTTATTCCAGGGATGCAAGAGTGGTTCAGTATTTGCACATCAGTCAACATGATACATCAACTTAGAAAAGATAAAAACCTTATAATCATTTCAAGAGATGAAGAAAAAGCATTTGACAAAATATGACATATATTCATGATAAAAACTCTCAAAAGAGTAGGTTAAAGGGAACATACTGCAACATAATAAAGGTTATATATGTAAAACCCACTAACATCATAATGGTGAAAACTGAGAGCTTTTCCTCTAAGATTAGGAACAAGACAAGAATGTCCACTCCAACAACTTTTATTCAACATACTACTGAAACTCCTAGCCAAAGAAATCATCCAAGAAATAAAAGGAATCCAAATTGGTAAGAAAGAAATAAAATCTTTACTCTTTGCAGATGACATGATATACTGCATTAAAAAGAAACCCTAAAGACTCCACCAAAAAATTATTAGAACTGATAAATTAATTCAGTAAAGTTGAAGGACACAAAGTTAATATACATAAATCTCTTGCATTTATATATAGTAATAATTAACTAGAGAGAAATTAGGGGAAAAAATCCCATTTACAATTGCACCAAAAAGAATAATATACCTAGCAATAAACTTAACCAAGCATGTAAAAGACTTGTACCCTGAAAACTATAAAACATTGAGGAAAGAAATTGAAGAGGACACAAATGGAAAGATATTTCATGATCATGAAATATAAGAATTAGTACTGTTAAAATGTCCATACTACCTACCCAAAGCAATCTACAGATTCAGTGCAATTCTTGTCAATTTACAAACAGTGGTTTTCACAGAACTAGAACAAATAATACTAAAATTTGCATGGAACCAGAAAAGACTCTGATTAGCCAAAGAAAACTTGAGAAAGAACAAAACTAGAGATGTCCCAATGCCAGATTTTAAGATATACTACAAAGCTGTAGTAATCAAAACAGTATGGTACTGGCACAAAAGTAGACATACAGATCAACAGAACAGAAAAGAGAGCCCAGAAATAAACTCATGTTTATATGATCAGTTACTCTACTGCAAAGGAGGCAACAATATACAATGTGGAAAAGAGAGTCTCTTCATTAAACAGTGATGGGAAAACTGGACAAGTGATACACAAAAGAATGAAACTGGACCACTTTCTTACACCATGCACAAAAATGAACTCAAAATGGATTAAAGACCTAAATATGAGACCTGAAATCACAAAATTCCTAGAAGATAACATAGGCAGTAATTTCTTTGACATCAGCCTTACCAACATTATTCTAAGGTATGTCTCCTTAAGCAATGGAAACAAAAGCAAAAATAAACTATTGAGACTACACCAAGTAAAAAACTTTTGCACAGTAAAGGAAACCATCAACATAATTACAAGGCAACCTACTGAGTGGAAGAAGATATTTTCAAATGATATATCTGATAAGGGGTTAACATCCACAATACATAAAGACCTTATAAAACTCAATACCCAAAAACCAATACTCCAATTAAAAATAGGCAGAAGAAGAGCACCTGGGTGGCTCAGTCAGTTAGGCGACCGACTTTGGCTCAGGTCCTGATCTCGCAGTTCGTGGGTTCGAGCCCCACATCGGGCTCTGTGCTGAGAGCTCGGAGCCTGGAGCCTGCTGCCTGCTTTGAATTCTGTGTGTGTGTGTGTGTGTGTGTGTGTGTGTGTGCGTGTGCGCCTCCCCCCTCTCCTGCTCGTACTCTGCAGATCTCTGTCTCTCAAAACTAAATGAACCATTAAAAATTAAAAAAAAAATACATAAATAAAAATGGGCAGAAGACCTGATTAGACATTTTTCCAAAGAAGACATATGGCCAACAGACACATGAAAAGATGCTCAACATCACAAATCATCAGGGAAAATCAAAACCACAATAAGATATCACCTTACACCTGTTAGAATGGCTAGAATCAAAAAGAAGTAACAAATGTTGATGAAGATGTTGAGAAAAAGGAACCCTTGTGCTTTACTGGTGGGAATATTAATTGGTATAGCCAATATGGAAATCATTATGAAGGTTCCTCAAAAAATTAAAAATAGAAATGTCATATGATCCACTAATTCCACTACTGGATATTTACACAAAGAAAACAAAAACACTAATTCGAAAAAATATGTTCACCTCCATGATTATTTTAGCATTATTTACAATAGCCACGATCTGGAAGCAACCCAAATGTCCAGTGATAGATGAAAGGATAAAGACTATTATCTATCTATCTATCTATCTATCTATCCACACACACACATATATATAGGTGCAATGGGATATTATTCAGCCATTAAAAAGAAAGAGATCTTGCCATTTGTGACAACATGGATGGATCTAGAGGGTATCATTGCTAAGTGAAATAAGTCAGACAGAGAAAGACAAATACAATAAGATTTTACTTACATGTAGAATCTTAAAAACAAAACAAAACAAAAAAACCAATCAACAAACACAAAATGAGATTCTTAAATACAGAGAATCCCAGAGGGGAAGTGGGTCGGAGGGTGGGTGAAATAGATACAGGGAATATAAGGTACAAACGTCCAGTTATAAAAAAAAATTAGTAATGGAGATGAAAAGTACAGCATAGGGAATATAGTCAATCATATTATAGTAATGTGATTCAGTGAGAGCAGATGAATACACTTATAATTGTTGAATAATGTATAGAATTTTTGAATCAGGACAATGTACAGCTGAAACTAATTATAACATTTTATGTTAATTATTCTTCAATCAAAAAGGAAAAACAGGTAATTAGATGAGGAAATGGACATATTAATTAGCTTGGTTTGTAGTATAAACTTTACTAAGAACACATATATCAAGTGTTCATGTTCTTAAACATAAACAATTTTTATTAGAAATAATAATAAGAAAGAAAGAAATTTATAGCACTCAGTGCCCATATTGGAAAAGAAAGATCAAAATCTTGGGAAAATAGGTAAAGAAAATCTCAATTAAAATGGAGTTGGGAAGCCCTGAAAGAGGTGCTCTCACACACTACCATTAGCCCTAAGAAGCATACCTCACATTCCCAAAAGAAGGCTTATTTTACATATCCCAGCAGGAGGAAGGATTTTTCCTTGCCTCATAGCAGCCCAGCCAATAAAAGCTCAGTGAAAAGCCCCTCCCAGCTTCCTCCTTTCCCCTATAAAAGCAAGCCTCTATCTTCTGTTCTCTGGATTTGCTCCTAGTTCACAGTAGTTTAACTGTCTCACATTGCAATTCCTCTGCTATTCCTGAATAAATGAATTTTGCTGAGAAAATAAGTGTCTCTTTTGTTTTTTAAAGTCAACAATGTCAGGTCTATGACCTCAGCTTCTCCCTTAAAAAACTAAAATAAACAAAAATAAAGAGAAAATGAAACCCAATGTAAAAAGAAAAGAGAAAAATAATGATGATGAAATCAATGAAATAGAAAACAGAAAAAAAAGAGTAATAATTAAACCAAAGGTTGGTTCTTTGAGATAAATAAAACTGGTAAACTTCCAGCTAGGTTAATCAGGAAAGAAAAAAAGAAGACAAAAATTACCAGTCTCTGGAACAAAAGAGTTGACAAAATTATAGATTATACAGATAAAATATAATAATTACTTTGGAGAATAGTTTGCCATTTTCTCATAAATTGACATAAACATTTAAACTATAATTCAGTTATTTCTCTCCCAGGCATTTATCTATGAGAAATAAAAACATATGTCCAAAAACAGACTTGGAAAAGTATCTTCATAGCAGCTTTATTCATAGTACTCCAGAACTGAGATGAATCAACAAATTGCATAATATTCATAAAATAGAATACTATTCAGCAATAAAAGTTAACAAGCTAAACAATATATGGAATAGCATGGATGTATCTCAAAAATATATAAATGAATGTTCGACGCAGAGAAGTGTACACACAGTATACCACCGCCTTATATATAAAGCTCCACAATAGGAATAATTAGGCAGCCATGAGAAAAAGCAGATCAGTGTTTGCCTGTACTGGGGAGCAACTACCAAGGCATGAGGAAACTTCCTGATTTAAATATTTTGAAACTTGTGGTGGTAGCAAGGTATAGACATTTGTAAAAAGACTTCATATCCTTGAAAATCTGTACATTCTATTCAATGTACTTTCTATTTTGATTAAAAACTAAATCATATTATCTATTTTTAAAATCAATGATTACTAAACAGCTCACAATCATATGTGGTGAGAATATTAAAGAAGGAATCTATTTTGAATTTTTAGTCGCTGTTTGTGGTAAGCATAGTTCCCCCAAAAGATTTCCATGCCCTAATCCCCAGAATCTTTGAATGTTAACATTAAATGACAAAAGAAAACGTAGAAATGATTATGATTAAAGACTTTGTGTTGGAAAGGGCACCCAGCACTGTATAGGTGGTCCCAGTCAAATCATACACATTCTTAAAAGGTGAGAACCTTTCTCAGCTGTGGTCAGACAGAAATGCAATGAGAGAAAAATGACAGCTTGAGAAGGGTTCTATGCATTCTTGCTGGCTCTGAGATGTAAGGACTATGTGAAAAGAACAGAGAGAGGCCTCTAGGGGCTAAAGGTAGCCCCCAGCTGACAGCTAGCCAGAAAAGAGAGACGTCAGTCCTACAACCACATGGAAATGAGTTCTGCCAACATCTGATTATGCAAGGTAACTGTACAGGTGTCACTGGGTGAAAATAAAGGTGTCATCAGGGCTGCAATGTGACCTGTATACTTCTTCTGACCTCCATGGCAGAAAATAATAAATTTTGGTTGGCTTGAGTCACTAAATCTGTGGTAATTTGTTACAGTAGTAATAGAAACCAACATCCTCCTCTATCAAATGAACTAAATTATAAAAAGGAAACAGCTTTATTTTACTCCCAGTACTGACAAGTCTTTAGTCTATCTGATATAGTCCACAGCTTCTCAGCTACAGAAACAGTTTCATCTTTAGATATTAAAAAGTCCAGTTCAGCCTAATTAAACTCTTTAGTGTCACATCACATGCAAAGCTCTCCTCCACTGACCTGCTGACCCACAGAACTGGGGACCAGTAGTGGGCAAACGTGGTGCGTCTATCTGTGTGTGCTGAAGGAGGAGGCCCCACTACGTTCACACCTAGCTTATGGCTCCTCCAGCTCTGGAGGGTGGGAGAATAAAAGGATAAAAGCTTTGAATTAGCAGAGCACTTTGGAGATCTCTTTTGGCTTTTGGAATGCCCTCTGTCATGGCAGGAATCCAAATGCTTGTCCCTCTTTCAATGGGAACATTCACAGGTTCCTCAGAGTTATTGTCAGTGAGCTCCAATCTGCAAGGTTCACCGATGTAGGCAATGAACTCACCAGCAAGCCTCATCAGCTCTTCTTCACATTTTTAGTTACAATCACTGGGCAATACAGTGAGGGAGGGAGGAGATCTTCCCTGGAAGGCAGACTTTGGTGAGATATGGCTTTCATCCAAAGTGTCCACTGCCCCACAAATGGGGAAAAAATCACCACCACCACCACAAAAACAAAAACAAAACAAAACACCTTGCTCCACCAACAGTGCCAAGTTTCACTGTTCACCCCTCTCTCTTCAACCTGCCCACATGGCAGTTTCAGCCAGCTCTCCACTTCGTATTCTCCAGGAGACAAATTTAGGCATTCTTCTATCTTTACCCAGCTTCCAAACTCCTGATACCTATGCCAGGCCCTCTTGTGAACTTCTTCATACCCTATCCTGGTAGTAGTGTAGAGACATCCTACAAAGTTCTGTAATTCAACATGCATCAAGCTATGGACTGAAAAGCCACTCATCCCCCTTGCAGACATAAATGATTTCCTTAGACTTCTTCCCCATCTCTTACACATTTGGCTTAGGCTGGGGGGAAGCACAGGAAGGGAACAGAGCATGAGAGTCAAAATATTTATAGTCCATTTGAAGAATCTTCCATTAACCACATCTCTGTTATCTCACTTTTTGTTATATAAACTGGATTAGATGAGATAATTGCAGGCCTATTTAGCTATATTTTAATAAATTCATTGAAATGGTGTCTATTGCATGTAATAAATAATCATTTCCCTCAGCTTGGGAACTTGGTCGAAATTAGAGTCAACACAAATATTGCATTCTATACTTTACTTGTTGTACCATTTCAGGATGGAGAGTATACTTTTTAAGAAAGGCCAAACTGGTGGCAAAATGTATTTGAAGTGGCAATGCAACTTTCTTTATCTATAATCAGTATATAATGTAGTCGCTACCCTTATTCCTGAAGCTATTAGAAATACACTTTTAGTTTTCATTGCTACCTTCATATGCACATATGTGAGTATGCTGTATAACATGTGTGTGTGTACATTCCATCATTTTGCCTATGACTATCTCTCTAACATCAACTTCTGCGAGGACCTTGGCAGATAATTCAGATGTAGACACATGGCCATCTTGCAGTTTAGTTTCTTAAACATGTCAAAACTTACTTACTCCACCCTACAAGAAAGATTTTGTATTTGCTTTTTTCTTTGTATGGAATACTCCTTTCCCACGTATCTACGTGATTCTTCCCTATTTCATTCAGCAAAGATTTCTCCCTATCAGTAAGGTATTCCTGAAAACCCAAGTTAGCAGAGCCCTCCCTCAGGTTCCCTCTAAAACTCTTTCATGCTTTATTTTTTATCCATAGCATATATCTTCAGCTGAACTTGTATCATTGGGTATTTGTTTATTTATCCTTGCTCTCCCTGATAGCACCTAATTTCCTTGTCTTGGTATTTTCAGTATTTACAGTAGTTCCTAGCATGTAATAGATGCTTAGAATATGTATTTATTTTATACATTTATATTATAATTAGTAATTAAAATCAGCAACTTTCAGTCAGATGCAGCTGACTTACACAAAGTATCATCATGGAGTTGCATTAAAGTTCAGTTTAGCTAATATATATAAACAATTTGAGTCAGCAAAATCCACGATTAGATACATGGTAAGCAAAATACAGAGTATCAAACCCAAAAAGAAGACATTAAAAGTAATCAGAGGGAAAAAAGACATATATTTACAAGAATTCCAACTGATTGGCAATTGATATTTTCCATGTCAAAACTGGAAACCGAAAGAGCATGAAGGATCTTCAAAGCACTGAGAAAAACAGTCAACCCTGAACTGCTTTCAAGAATGAGGGCAAAAAGATACAATAGCTAAACAAAAACTGAGAAACCATCACTAAAGAAACTTCTAAAAAATGTACTGGAATAAAGAAAACAATTCCAGAATGGGGATTTCAGATACAAAGATAAATGGTGAAAAAGGAAAAGTATCACTATGTGAACAAGTATAAAGAAACACTAATGTTTTGGGGTGCCTGCTGGCTCAGTTCATTAAGTGTCCAACTCTTGGTTTCGGCTCAGGTCATGACCTCACGGTTCAAGAGTTCGACCCCCATGTTAGGCTCTGTGCTGGAGCGTGCCTGGGATTCTCTTTTCTCTCCTCTCTCTCTCTCCACCCTCCCCCTCTCAAAATAAATAAACTTTAAAAAAAGAAACACTAATGGTTTAGAACAGTATAATGTCTCATGAGTGATATCATTTTTTTTAAACCTGAAATACTGAACTATAACAGCTTATAAAGTTAGGACAGGATAATTGTCTTTAAGACATTCTAAAACACTTGTATTGATAGGAGAAGGAAGAGAGTGATTAAGTTTATGATCCATAAAACCGGTTAAATTTTAAAACACAATTCATAGATATGTGTATTTTTTTAAAAATTAGAGGTAATATAGAATGAGGAAAAAACTTTCAATTGAAAAAAAGCAATGGGTAAGCGAAGGAAAGGGGACACACAAATAATAGGAAAAAACAAAATATAATGATAGAAATAAATACATTTGCGTATGCTACTAATCATGTTAAATAAAAATGAGTTGACTTGCCCAGTTAAAATATACAGTCAGATTAGAAAACAAAATCCAGACATGAGCTATTTATAGGAAAGACAGTAATTGATGAACGAAGCAAATGCTAGGGGGAAAAAAGCTAGCAATGCAGTATTAGTATCATTCAAGTCTAAGTGAGAGCAAAGAACCTTACTTGAGATAATTATTTAATATCAATAAAAGGTTTAAGAAGGATATAACAGTATTAACTTGTCTATATCTATATAGAGACAACTAAAAGGTAACACCATACTGACGAGATTGGCAAACATTCAAAAATCTGAAAATGTCAAATGTAGATAAGAGTGGGGGACCTGAAATTGGCAGAGTAACTATTTGTTTTCTATGTGTTGTCTCTTTTTGTTCCTCGATTCCTCTATTACTGACTTCTTTTAAGTAGGTACTCTATAATGCACCATTTTAATTTCCTTGCCATTTCTTTTATATATGTTCTTTTATATTCTTTAATATATTTTTTTTAACATTTATTTATTTTTGAGAGAGAGAGAGACAGAGCATGAATGGGGGAGGGTAACAAAGAGAGGGAGACACAGAATCCGAAACAGGCTCCAGGCTCCGAGCTGTCAGCACAGAGCCCGACGTGGGGCTCGAACCCACGGACCGTGAGATCATGACCTGACCCGAAGTCGGACGCTCAACCGACCGAGCCACCCAGGCGCCCCTCTTTAATATATTTTTCAGTTGTTTTCTTACTGGTTGCCCAGTGGATTATAATTAACATTTAACAAACTAGTTCAGACATGAACTAAATTTCAATAGCATCAAAAAAAACTGTTTTGCTGTTATATAGCTCCATGTCTCATGCTCTCCTTTGGGCTGATATTATCACACCAATTTCATCTTTATACACTGTATGCCCACCAACACAGATCCATGGTTATTGTTCTATGCAGTTGTCTTTTAAATCTGAGAAAAGAAAGAGTTACAAACAAAAAATACAAATATACTATAATTTATATTTATTTACATACATACTTTTACTGGTGTTCTTTATTTATTCATGTTGATTCATCTGTTTCCTTGCATGTCTCATAATTTTATGTTGAAAACTGGACATTTTAAACAATGTAATGTGGCAATTCTGGAAATCAAATTTTCATCCCTCCCCAGGGCTTGTCACTGTTTTTTTTTTTTTTAGACTTATTTTCTTTATTGAATTAAAGAATTAGTGTGTATAAAATAACAATGTATACACAGATTATATGTCGCTGTTGTTTTGTTTATTGCCTTTTCTGAGTTAATTCTATAAAATCTATATTCTATGTTGAGTGTGGTACTTTAGTTTCTGCTTGGTTAATTTAGTGATCAGTAAATGATTGGACAAAAATTTCCTTAAATGCTTGCAAATGAATGGTCTCCAGCCTTTTTCAAGGGGCTGGATGTGTGTATGTGTGTGTGTTTGGGTGTCGAACATATTTTCAATATCCAACCAGGCAGTTGATAATTTCACCTTGGCCTTCACTTCCTCTTTAAGCAGAGCCTGAAAAGTCAGCCTGAAAAATGAGAGCTTAGGGCCTTGTCAGATCTTTCCTGCGTATGAACATAGTCCTATCATGCATGTGGCTTTCTGGACTCATGGTATTTGATGGGGCTTTTCATAGCTCTTAGCACATCTCCTTCCCCAGTTTTTCCTTTGAAGCTTTTGGTTACTCTATCATATTCTCCACTGTTATCTACCACTTCAGGTAGCCATGAAGTTATTAACCAATTGCCTTTAATTTTTCAACAACTGTTTCTAGGGAAAAGGCTTCTCATGTCAGTTGAACTCCAAGTCTAATCAGATAAAGATGGTCTTGCAAGTAGAGTCTGGTACTGAAGCACCAAACAGGCCCAATAATGACAATTCTCAGGGAATGAGGCTTTGAAGAAGCTCCCATTCTGCACCCTCTGGAGACTGCCAAGTTACTGGTTTTCACTGAAAAATGCAGGCTGTTATTTGTTAAGGCTACTGTGGAGCTAGAAAGAGTAAGATGAGAATAGGGTGAATTAAACCACCACAAAGCTCACTGTTCTTACCAAGATTCAGCTGGTTTTGTTTTGAATACATGCTTCCTGAGTTGTTGCAAACTTTTGGTTGCTTTCCAGAGTTCTTCAAAAATTTATCCTGACAAATTCTGCCAGTTCTACCATTGACTTTATCAAATTCTGCCAGTTTTCAGAGGTTTAAACTGCCAATTTTTGCTGATGTCACTGTGGCAAATAACTTTGGAATTCAACTTTGCATTTCTTACTGAAATTAACTATGTTTCTAGCGTAGGAGCTTGCCATTTTACTCTTTGTAATGCCATAGTGAAATAGCAGGCATGTTAAAGACTATTCATAGCAGCATTACTCAAATGAGCAAAAACCTGGAAATTAAAAAGTCCAACAGAATAAACAAATTATGATGTACAAAGGAATACTTCTTTACAATGAAAATGAATGAATCACAGCTAAATAAATTCATATGGAGAAATCCTTATAACATGATTTTAAGTGGAGGGAAAGAAATCTGAGGAATACATTTAATTATAATTATTGTAATTATAATTAATTATAATTAATACATTTAATTACTGAGAGAACTTTAACAGTGTGACTAAAGTATTTTTTTTTAAGTTGAACAGTTCATAGGTATATAGTTTACCATTATGGTTTGTAAGTTATTAATGTAATTTGTCTTTTTGTAGGTTTTAAATATTTTATAATAATAAAATGAGTATATAGACTATTTGAAAAAGATGTCTTTAACCCATTTTTTCTTTCTGTATTTGTGTTATTTCCATAAGAAATTCCTTATAGGGTACTTGAACAGAGGGTCAGGAGATGTACGGGTTTGCCATTTACTAAACTGTGTACAGGATCCAAAAACTTACTTGATGTCTCTGAGCTGGTATCCTATTGGTGATACTTCCATCAAAGGTCATTACGAGAATTATGACAAATTACATGTAAACTGCCCAGCCTGGAGCAGGTACTCAATGAATAGCAGGTCTTATTAGCAACAAGACATCACAATATCCATTTAAACGTTAAAGAAATCCATTCATCATTCAGACTACCAGGGGGTTTCTTTGACAAAAATTTCCAGATAACTAAAGCAATTTTCATTTATTTAATTTATTTTAAGGAGAGAGAGTGTGCAAGCTAGGAGAGGGACGAAGGGAGAGAGAGAATCTTAAGCAGGCTCCATGCTCAGTATGGACACAACATGGGGCTCCAACCCACGACCCTGGGATCATGACCTGAGCCTAAATCAAGAGTCAGATGCTTAACCAACTGAGCCACCCAGAAGCCCCAACAATTTTTACTTTTTATGATGATATTATAGCATTGCCAAAATAGCATCAAAATTCATCCTCATAGTAAAGCTTGATGTGTGTTCAATCATTTTTTTCCAGCTTTACTGAGGTATAATCGACAAAATTTATATGTACTTAAGGTATGCATCATGATATTTTACACCATTCTTTGAACCAAGTAATGAACTGTTTATAACTTGAAAAAATACTCATTTTTAAAAGATACATCTATTTCTAGACATAATTTCTTTTTTTTTTTTTTTTTTATTTATTTTTGGGACAGAGAGAGACAGAGCATGAACGGGGAAGGGGCAGAGAGAGAGGGAGACACACAGAATTGGAAACAGGCTCCAGGCTCCGAGCCATCAGCCCAGAGCCTGACGCGGGGCTCAAACTCACAGACCGCGAGATCGTGACCTGGCTGAAGTCGGACGCTTAACCGACTGCGCCACCCAGGTGCCCCTAGACATAATTTCTTAAATGTGCTATAGAACAATAAAACCATTTTCAGGTAAGTATTCTTCCAATTACAGTTCCCAATACACCTAACATTTCAGCATTTTCAGAATATTTGTGTTCCTTTGTACTACAATCTCAGAAAGGGCCAACTTGGGCATCTCTATATTTCAGAAATTTCCATTTGTGTGTGTGTGTTTTACACATATAGATATGCATGTATATCTTGTTAAAAACTTGGAAAACTTGAAAGTCCCCATTATTTCCACTGAACTCCACCGAGCATGCCCATTCTTTGTAAATACACCAATTTACTGCTATAGTTTGCCACACATGGTCTGTTCAAGCATCAAAATGAAACCCACTTTCTGTGCCTTTTTCATTCCCTTAATTCTTTCAGTCCATCAGTACCCTCAGGTGAATAATGGACAGAACCTGTCAACAGTAAGGGGTATCACAATAAGTTCAGCATCAAGCAAATAGTCCAGGTAATCAAATCTGTCCTCAGCATTTTCCTTTCTCATACATACTTCTTATCTCCTGGGTCCCCATTCTCTATGAGTTTAGTCACCTAACCTCCAGCTGCCTCCCACCTCTCAGTTCAGTACTCCATCCAGGCCCACCCTATTTGAAATAAAGCTCTTAATTATTCTCTGTTTTCCAAGCAAAATTAGTGCAGTCTCACAAAATAGAGCATTATGATGTGCCGGTTTTGTTTCAGTGAGTTATTGATTTACTAGTAGAACATAGGAGAACTGAATGCAGATGCTGAAAACCAAAAAATTAACTCTGAAGTTTTCTTATCAGAGGCTAACTTACCAGTGTCCTCAGATAAGCTTCTCTGTTCTCTTCACAGATTGGAATGAAGTGACTCCACAGCCAGGAGTGTCAACTGCACTGGCCAGCAAGTGTACCAGCCCTGTCATACTGGAGGCTGAGACAGGTGGACACTGAGTGACATTTCTGCTTAGCTAGAGGTCCTCAAACATGGTTCTCTACCTCAGTTCTTCACTGTGGCTACAAATCATTTGTAACTGCTACTTTTCCCACATGGCATTCCCACAGGCCTCCTAAAATTATTAGCAATCAGGAGGTTCAGTCTCTTGACCTGTCAGCAGTAGTGCCTTTGTTATAGTCCTGTCTTGGACTTTTACTTTGGGCTTAACAATCAGAAAGATAAATGAGCTGCAGTATCTCAAATATTCATCAAAATAAGTTGAAATCAATTTTAGAATATCTATTATTTGATGTGCCATAGTATGTATATTTGAGAATCAAATCTAATTTTCATTTGCAAACAGCACCACGTACAACATTCAACATTATAAATTCCACCCTGATGATTTTGCAGAACAAGAAACTGAAGCCCAAAGAAGTTAAATGATTTGCCACCAATGACAGAGGATTTAAGTGGCAGATCTTAGACCAAGATTTCTTGATCTTTAGGCTGGCTCTTATTCTCTCATCTTTTCTCCTCTATTTTTTTTTAACCACACCTGCTAATTTCTCAACCAAGGGGGAAGAAAGCATTTGTACAAATCTTTGTTCTTAATATAAATAGCCAGTGTTGGTACAGCTGGTGGTCACCATGTCCATGCTATATGTTATTGACACTTTGTTTGTAATTGGCTATTTTAAATGACTACCTCCTAAAAAAGAGAAATAGGTTTCTGTTAAACACTCTTCACATGTACATTTGGCAATTCTGTATTTCCTAAGGCTACTAACAATGATGATTTTGAGTGTAATATGCAGGCATTATGCTTGAAAATTATTGATTAAACTCCCACAGAATCAAAACAATTAGAAATTGTGCATGCTAACATAATCATTTTCTTTGTTGTTAAATGGGTCTGCGACAGCATTGTCTTCTAAAAATTATAGTACTATGCCTTAGCTGTTGTATGTTTTTTGAATTCCTTTGAAAATAAGACCTTCAGGGGCGCCTGGATGGCGCAGTCGGTTAAGCGTCCGACTTCAGCCAGGTCACGATCTCACGGTCCGTGAGTTCGAGCCCCGCGTCAGGCTCTGGGGCTCTGATGGCTCGGAGCCTGGAGCCTGTTTCCGATTCTGTGTCTCCCTCTCTCTCTGCCCCTCCCCCGTTCATGCTCTGTCTCTCTCTGTCCCAAAAAAATAAATAAAAAACGTTGAAAAAAAAATTTTTTAAAAATAAAAAAAAAAAAGAAAATAAGACCTTCAAATATTATTTTTTTTAATGTCAATTTAGTCCAATGCTACAAGTGACATACTCAAACAGGAAGAATTATTGTTAAAGTGCTACTGGGAGACAGCCAAAACATCTCCGTAAGGCTGATTCCTTTCCTCTTTGCAATAGCTCATGACCAAAGGTAAAGACTGAGTAGTATGCACCACATTACTGGCCCCATAAATCCCCTAAGACGAGCAATCAATGTTCTGATGCTAATCATGTCAACTACACATAAAGCTTCTTAAGACTTCTTAAAGAGTTACAGCAAAGACTTCTGGGAAGATAATGCATGGTAAAGTGTACCTTCCTATCCTCCTTTTTTTAACACAAGTGGAACAGTCAGGTGTAAGTGAATAAAGATTCATTACATAAAAAGAAAAATACTCCTAATTAGATTTTAGATAAACACAATTTGTGGTGCCTATATTGTTCACATCATATTTCCCCTAATCCCTGTAATTGCTAAAAATACCAAATCAAATACCACTCAGATTTCCTTACAAAGTGTGTGAACTAGTGCATTAAAAAGCCAGGTTAGCACCAACAAAGTTTATAGGGGCAACTGCATTCAAGACGCACATGGCATACCTTTAAATAGCACTGTTAAAATACCAAATAAAATGTCAAAATCTGTCAGGTCTCTGGCTTTTATAAATTGTTTAGACTGGGAAACATTGGGGTTTGGACATTGTTCTTTTCATGTGATGTAGAAAAGAAGAGACCGTAAAAAGAAAAGAACAATAAAGCGTAGATCATTTTTGAAGTTCTTTCATGGAAAAACATACTCTGGATCATTACCCTTTTAATCAACAATTTCCTTCTTCCTCCCAATCCTTCCCGTCTGGTATTTACCTTTCCCCCCCTTCCATCCCCTCTCTCTGGGTGGTATTCTGAGCTTATACAGAGTATTCAGTAATCATATTTTAAAAATTGCTTCAAAAGAGAATCCCAGGAGGGCATGACAGACATGTATACACTGGGTATTTTTAACCTGGACCATAGCTTTACTCACCATGTCTATGCTCTTAAAAACACACCAGAGTGCCCTGACCACAGTTTCCCCAAGGAGAGGAAGGCCTTCTGAGCAGGACCAGCTACTACCTACCTACAGACTAGTTATTATCACACCTTAGTGGCCATCTTTCTGCCCTCTTCCCTCTGCCCCTTTTCTTTTATTACCACACCACACTCCCCACAATTCCCAAACAACAACATCAGTGTTTCAGCTTCTTCTCTGGATTTCCCACACTTAATGCAACCCAGACCTCACCTTCAGCTCTCCTGAGGCCACTTTGGAAGCCAGCTCGATGACACAGCCAACAGCCATGCGTGCAGCACCGGACGAGTGCAGCTCATTCCAAATGGTGTCACTGTCCACCTGAGCAAACAGTCAGCACAGCCCGAAGAAACGAGAGAGGGAAAATGAGAAGGACAAGGAATAGATGAAAAAGGGAGGGAGGGGGAGGGAAGAAGAGGAGAAGGGAAAAGAGAGAGAAAGCAAATTTGTGAGGAAGGGCTGGCAGGCTAACAACCTATGTACAATAACATTAGTCTTCCACCCTGGCCAGCTGAAAAGACCTTCTGGACACAGCTTTGCTTATACTTTTTCTCTATACTGACTTCTCCAATGGAAACACATTCCTGCCATGCCTCACTGCCATTCCCTGTTTAGATTTCTCATTACAAACAGCATTACATAGGCCGGATCTGGCGTAGTTACAGGCCTGCTAGAAACCAGGCCCCAGTAGTAGATAGAGTAAAAGCTAAGAGCACTTAGCTATACATAAAAATCGGATTTGCAAGTGCTAGCGGGGGAAAATTCAAATACCTTTCTGGCTGCAGGTTTACAGGGAGCCAAAGACAATTATTAGGCAGGTAGCAGTAGCAGTCAGTGAGTAGGAAGTAGCAACCACAGTTCAGGTTCTCCAACTAAATGGAAGGAGTGTGTGGTCCTCACACTTAAAACATTCACAATATTCAACTGCAAGGAACAATTTGGTTTTCAAAGTAGAAGCTTAAAATTTCTAACATTTATTACAGTTTGGCAGCTGGTCTTCATGCAGATTGGTATTATTAAAATTAGAGAGGCCATTAAAATACATGGTTGCTTCTGTAAGAGAACATTCTTATGAAAACAAAGTATGAACTGATATTTTTGTTTTACCTTTATCAAATACTGTTTACTCTTTTTCATGCATCCAATAAGATAACATATAACAAGGACAAGAAAAGTACAATAACAGTGGTTTATAAAGATATATATATGTTACATATATTTATGTGTAAAATATTTCTTAATATATGTAAAAAAAAAAACGAATGGTAGAGGTCTTTAAAGTTACAACACATAAATTACTTCAAGCACCAGGAAATGTAATAAAAAATTTGTGACTGTGCAAGTAGAAAGACTTATTGAATTGGTCAAAGAAGGGAAATCCCACACAAAATAAAG
Organism: Neofelis nebulosa; assembly: GCF_028018385.1. NCBI lineage: Eukaryota > Metazoa > Chordata > Mammalia > Carnivora > Felidae > Neofelis > Neofelis nebulosa. The sequence continues at coordinate 58,193,614 of NC_080785.1, forward strand.
ATATTTTTAAAAGAATTAAAGAGACCTAATGACGTGGAACAAATACAATAAATAACAATTACACATATTCACAATGCATTAAGCAGTTTCCTAAGCATTTTAACATGCCTTTTCTCATGAGATCCTTACCAACTTAAATTGTCAAGATCAATGAATAAATAAATAATAAGTGAGAACCATAAATAAATACATAAATAAATAGAAAAATTAGGATCTTTTCAACAACAGCAGAGTGGTGGTGAAGAGAGGTTTCTGAATCAAACTGTCACAGTGAGGTTATGGCTACCGCTAAAACCTGAATGACAGTGGGCAACTAATTAACATCTCTGCACTTTGGTTCCCTTACCTGTGACACACCAACTTTTTAAAGTACCATCCACATATGATTTTGGTGAGGATTAAATGAGTAAGTGATAAGCAAATGTTAGGTACTACTATTTAGGCTACTATTAAACCCATTTAAAATGCCTTACAAATAGTACCAGCCTAATAAGTGTTTATTGAATGAGCACACCATGGCTTAGAGAAGCTACTCAGCTGACCCAAAACCTTCACACAGACCCCTGACTCTGACATCACCTGTCTTTCTACTACACTCCTGAAATAACTCTTGCTTTCTAAGAACATCAAGCCTTCGTCATAGTCGACACCATCATGGTAAACACTACCAGCTAAAAAGTGAAAGAATCATCAAATGGACATGGGAACCAAATCATTTGCCCTCCAAACCAAAAGCTTTATTTTTACTGAACAATGTAAACACTTATCTGAGCTTCATATAAACATATCCTTGAGGAAGATAGTTGTTCAAGTTTAAAATGAAAACCAACATTTACATTGTGCTGCATCATTTTTAGTCAGTATTACAGAGCTACAGGTGCCATAGTAAGTCCTCATTAATCAGAGTTAAAGTTGGGGCACGTGGGTGGCTTAGCCAGTTAAACGTCCACTCTGAATTTTGGCTCAGGTCATGATCTAACACTTTGAGCCCTGTGTTGGGCTCTGTGCTGATATTGTGGAGCCTGACTGGGATTCCCTCTCTGTCCCTCCCCTGCGTGCATGCTCTCTCCCTCCCTCTCTCCTTCCCTCTCCCTCTCCCTCTCCCTCTCACTCACTCTCTCTCTCTCTCCCCCAAAATAAATAAATATTTAAAAGCCAAATTTAAAATTATTGTAAAAGCAAGCAAACATAAAACATATCAATAAATCCCAAAGACTTGGGGTGCCTGGGTGGCTCAGCTGGTTAAGCAACCGACTTCGGCTCAAGTCATGATCTCACAGTTAGTGAGTTTGAGCCCCACGTCGGGCTCTGTGCTGACAGGTCAGAGCCTGGAGCCTACTTAGGATTCTGGCTCTCCCCCTCTCTCTGCCCCTCCCCTGCTCATGCTCTGTGTCTCTGTTTCTCAATAATAAATAAATGTTAAAAAAAAAATTAAAAATAAATAAATAAATCCCAAAGACTTAATGAGTAACTCAAAACCACACATAATTCTACATATAATTCCACATATAATTCCTTTTTACTTGACTTTGGAATATACTCAGAAGATTTTGGAATTCTTGGAGAGATAAAATTCTGTGTCTGTGCCATCAATTTTTGTGTATAAACTTCTACTAATCAAGATACTTACTTTTTTAAAATTTGGCTAACATTTGTTAGGTACCCACTATGTAATAGATGCTAAGAGTTATATAGTATGGGGGTTACTTTTGTCAAAAAGGTATGATCATTGGTTGAAAGAATGCTAGACACATAGATGCTTAATGGATACTTGAGATTTTTACTACATCCAAAGTTCAGGCTTATCCTTAAACAGGTTTGCTAGGGATCTATGAAATTTATCAGCCATTTATTTACTTACATTTATTTATTTATTTATTTATTTATTTATTTATTTTCAACGTTTTTTATTTATTTTTGGGACAGAGAGAGACAGAGCATGAACGGGGGAGGGGCAGAGAGAGAGGGAGACACAGAATCGGAAACAGGCTCCAGGCTCCGAGCCATCAGCCCAGAGCCTGACGCGGGGCTCGAACTCACGACCGTGAGATCGTGACCTGGCTGAAGTCGGACGCTTAACCGACTGCGCCACCCAGGCGCCCCTATTTACTTACATTTAAACGTGAAAAACATGTAGTTAAAGAACTATTTCAACCTGTTTTATGTATATTTAGTTTATAACTAACTTAATAATGGTCAAGTTTTTTGGATATAATCTTTCCATAAATGGTAATTGTATTTAATTCTGAATTTATTAACAGATGTTGTCTTAGCTCACCTGCCATAACAAAATATCATACACTGAGAGGCTTAAATAACAAGATTTTATTTCTCCCAGTTCAGGAGGCTAGGAAGTCCAAGAAGGTATCAGCCAATTTGGTTTCTAGTTAAAATTCTGTTTCAGGTTTCATCCTGGCTTGCAGATGGCTGCCTTTTCACAATGTCCTCACATGGCCTTTCCTCAGTGAGTGCATGTAGAGACAGACCCCTCTCTCTTCCTCTTCTTAGAAAGTTACCATTCTATTAAAGATCCCACCTATTAAAGGTTATGACCACCTTTAACCTTAATTACCCTCAAAAAACCCTATTAAATTAAATCACATCAGGAGTTAGGGCTTCAAAATATGAATTGGGGGAAGGATACAATTCAGTATGTAGCAAGGTTATATCCCAAAAACTTGTTTATAAGTCAATTTATAATCATATTTTCCTAAGACATTGTGTTCCAAGTAGTTTTTCAGGAGCATTAGCTATTTAGCTACTAAAAGCTACACACATATATTTGCCATGTTATAGTTTAACAAGAGCTCCAATGTTAAGAAATCTTGCACAACTTATGAACTCTCCTAACTATGTCACTAGAAGAGACGTCCAAATCTACTTCCTGCCATTCTCAATGGAAAAAAGTATTTCTTATCCTGATATATCCATTTTACTGGTTGGAGAAACTGCCAAAAACATTTCCCTACATGAGTGATACCATCAAGAAGGACATCTTCATATAAAAGCTCTGATTTTAACTACTGCAGAGCTTTGACAGCAGAAAAAAACTCTAGGTAAGAGAGGACAGTTGACTCCACCAATTGTTAATGGCTCCTGGCATGGAATGGGATCCTGAGTGGTTGGGGGATAAAAAAGGAAAAAGAGCAAGAAGGATTAGACTTTGGTGGATCTCTATAACTGGGATTAAGGAGGTGAGATGATAATACAATGATGATAAAGGTAGAGACCAGAAGAGCTTAGAACTGTAAGACAGGTGCTCTAGCATTTGAAAGTTGAAGGTAGAGAGTCGGACAGTGGCACAGAATTGGATCTGGGCATGGAAAATAATTGTAAACAATGTAAATTATTTAGATTAGGCCAGGAAAGGGGAAAGAAATGGTAGTGGAGCAGAAGGCAATCCTGTTGACTACACTAGCTGGTTCCTAAGATCTTGCTAAAGTTGTTGAGATATGCAAAGCAAATTCTTAAAACCAAAACTACTATAATCTGAAAAAAAATTAATTTGCTTATACCTTTTTTGTTCTTTCCGTACACCACATTCACTTCTCCTAAGTCTGTTCACCAATTTATTCTTCAGCATGATGTGTGTGTGTGTGTGTGTGTGTGTGTATACATATCCATGCACACATGTACACGTACATTAGGAGGCAGTGAAATGTGAACTGAAAGGAAGATTAGCATTGATATAAAATAAATGTAAAGAAATTGACATTCAAAATAGGATTTTGCATCAGTACACAAAAAAATCCAGATTTTGTAGTAAAAGAGGATTTTTTCCAAATTCTTTTATATATCAAGAACTAAGCCTGATGGTCTGAGGTTATAGTCCTACGTTAGTGACAGTGTAAAGACAATGCTACTATTGCATCTCTGATACTCAGAGGAGAGAGTTTTTCTACTTATGACAATGAGACCTAAAGCTTACAGACCTAGGCTATAGGTAGGATATAATAAGAGGAAGAAAAACCAAAAGTCGTCTCTTCGGGTTCTGAGACAGTGGAAAAAGGCAACAAAAGGTGCAACAGAAGCACCCCACTAGGGAATCCTAACATACTCCATCTTGCAGTGAAATCAGGAGAAAATGAGCTGCTTCAAAGGCTGGAGATTCAGGAACAATAAGGTGGACTAGGGAAATTGCCATGGAAGCTTGCATATTCAGAGGACAGCATGAGTGTCCAAGGATGTCATCAAATTTCCATCCCTCCTTCAGATACCCAAATGCCATCTTGGGAGAGGAAGCTGAGAGACTGAACAATTACTTAAAAATATTGCATCCAATAGTAAGTTGATCTTGAAGAAAAAGAATTGTAAAATTGAAAGGAAGCTCTTCAAACTTGAAGAGATACATATATTGTTAATTGTGGAGAAGATCAGTGTCATTAGAAGAAAAGAAAGCATATCTACAACATATGAATGAGCATGGCTGATTCTAATTTTGTATCCCATTTTTAAGGTCAGGAATTTAATCTGCTGAATGACAGGGAAAAAGGTCTAACCAAGATCCTGGAAGAAGTCCCCAATGATATGCTATATATATGACTAGGGGTGTAAAAATGTATTTTAGAATTAATGTGGCAATATGCAACTTACTGCACCCCCCCGAAATAATCTGGAATTTTTAGCAAGCTTTTGATTACAAAGTATTCTGAAAAACAGACTGTTTTCAACTTTCAAATATTTCTGTATAAATGTACAAAACATGAAGGCAGCTTTAGTAGTCTGCTGCGTAACTGTCCACAGAGGCTTTGTTTTATTGCCAGAATTAAAATCTATCAATTTGAAAATAGTCCCCTCAAAATTCAACTCACTTTTAAACATGTAGGAAGGTCCGGACCTTACATGTGTCCAAAACTGTAGTTCAGAAATGTCAGATGAGGCTGTCCCACAAAAAGTCTTTCTGTATTAGGAACCAAGCACATGTGGTGAGATACTGGTGGAAATACAAATAGGGTAGAGAATTATACAAGCTTGGTTCACAAAAAAATATTTAGTCATCAGAGAAGGAGGCACAATTCTGAAGACAGTACAGGGCATGACACTGGGATCCTCCTAGCCCATATTTCCAGAGCCTCATGTCTATTTATTAGGGTAGGAAGGGTAAAGAAATGGAGAAAACTATAAGTAAAAACTGAAATAGGCAATGCATTTTATATTCTGTTAAAAAATGAGATTGAAGTAAAATACTTTGGTACCAAATTGAACATTTATGTTAAAAGAGGGAGAGAGTCACATTCTCTACTTCATTATGGACCTCAGAGAATCCAGGGCAACTGGCAATGTGACAACCCCACAATAATCAGCAAAGGCCAGTAGGCCTCAGCAACTGGAAGGAAGGAAGGAGGACAAGAACAAGAGATGGGGGGAAAAATCTAGCAATTCATAAGCACATAGCAATTACTCACACTAGTCTAAAATAGTTAGGAAGATTCTCTATGGAGGCATGGAGGTAGAAGAAACAGTAAGGGTTTGAAAAGCACTGGTTACATATTTACTTACAAAAACTTAGTCACTAGGTAATACTATTCACATCTGAAAGAAGACTACCATGTTGCAATCTCTATAGCTATAAAAGATACAAAGGAGGATTACTGAATCAAACCTGATCTATGGAACATGAATGGTAGAAACATCATTTATTCACTTGGAGTCACAGCAGAATGCAATTCAGGAAATATACAGAGAAAGTGATAGAAAACTAATAAGGTTTTCTATCTCATTTCATGTTTTTCAGTTTTATTATTATATGTTGCCCTATTCTATAAAGTTCTATTCTTTATTATCTATAAATAATAATGACAATAATAATAACTGCTATTATCTCATAATTATAGAGTACTTATTAAGATCCAGACACTATGCAAATCTCATTGCCTATATAAACTCATACGATTCTTACAATAATCACTGGCATAGATGCTATTATTAAGCATTTCTGTATATGAAATTCAAAGAGGTTATTTAGCTAGTAATTAGTGCAGCTGGAGATGAGAACCCAGAAAAACAGCATAAGCTCTTAATCCATACTTATTTTTATGTTAATAAAATCAAAATCTAAAAAGTGAATAAAAAATAAAATCATTTTGAAAAAAACAGATTCTAATTTTATTTATAGAATCAAAGATTTTCGTAGTGAAATGCAACAGCTAAGACCTACATCACTTTTTTATCTGTAAATAAATGAATCTCTACCATGTAAAATTGCTAAAATATTCCAAAACTTCAAATGCCACAGTTGTATCGGGAGTAGCTGGGCATTTTGTAATTTTATAATTTGTTCACCATTATTTTAAAGCAGTAGTCTTAACGGGGGTGTTTTAAACCGTCTTCCCTCCCGCCCCACCCCTGGTGCCCATTTGTGAATTTCTGAAGACATTTTTGGTTGTCAAGACTGAAGGGGCAGGTGAGCTTCCAGTGTCTGTTGAGTGGAAGCCAGGAATGTTGCTAATCATCTTACAGTGCAATAGGACATCACAACAAATAAATATCTGTCAATGTCAATAATGCCAAAGTTGAGAAATCTTGCTCTATAAACATTGAGATCCATATAAATATCAGGGCTCCCTTCTTCATACTGGCTGCTAAAACTCTCCACGACAAATTTGTGGAACTTCTCTAATAAAAATAGTAGATACTACAGCTCACACCTTATAAGCTAATCTCATTCCTAGCTCATGTGTCTATCTTCACTTTTCCATGATTACCACACTTACTTTTGAACACACACGTCATGTTTGTTTTGAAAGTTGCTTTAAATCCTTTATGGAATATGACAAGAATAAAAGGAAAACACAGAGAAAGAACGAAGCAGCAAAAGTAGCAGAGAGAGAGTCCAGAGAGGAGGCAGAGCAGAGGACAGAGAGGGAACAAGGAGGAAATCGCTTTATATTTTCATTGTTAGTTTTTAAAGTTGTGCTTTCTCTCTTGCTTTTTCTTTGGAATACAACCAAGAATCATTTTTATCAACATTGTTCTTTTCCTGAATTTTTCCAAATAATTGTGTCGGCTGAATAGAATCAACACTAATAGAAACTTATTTTAAAGGGCTATTCTGCCCTTTTCAGTTTCTTCAGTTTCACGAATTTAGTGACAGAGCCAGGAAAAACCTTTCACAGTTCTTCCCATTCTTTTGCTTCAATCTCAACTTATTTTTCCCTAATACATCAAAGAAGTGGATGGCAATTTATTATAATAATTTCAAAAAAGAAATAATTATATAATATCAGTGGCAAAATAAAAGATCAAGGACATCATATGATTATTGGCACCTATACGAAAAAGAAAAAAGAAAGAAAGAAAGAGACAAGTTCTACCTATTCACAGTCAGGTCCTTGAGAAATGTTTGTTCATTAGTATTTTGGGTTTGTCCCTGCATAAAAGTAAGGCAGGGAGTATACGGACAGACTACTGCCTTTGAGTGGTTATGATTCATTTCGTTTAGAGGAAATATGTAAGTGTCACACTTCCCAATGTTCACTTTCTTTGAAACAGATTCTGAGCATCTGAGAGCTGAGTAATATTTTAAAGACCATTGCTTTCACAGTTTCTTTATCCTACTGTGAATTAAGAACATGAATTAAAATGACCAAAATCCTTGGTCAGGATTTTTTAAGAAATCAAGATGTTGCTTGAGTGCCATCCCAGCCCCTTATTCAGAAGCCTCTGTGCATCTGCAAATCCTTCGGGTAAGCACTTAATGACCATCAAGTTTTTCCCTTTTTTAAAAAAACTATTTACTCTGAGAATGACCACATAAAATTCAACCAGCAAAATGAAAGTATGATACACAGTGCACAAAATAATCAGAGTTCCAAGTAAGCTAAATGTCCAATATGTACCTCGACACTGGATAATATACATTGTCCATGTAATTTATGGTTTAAAAAACAGCAATAACAACAACAATCTTCTCCTTAAATGTTGCCTCAGATCTGCAGCAGGTATAATCTAGATTTAACTAAAGTGTAAAGAACTTCCTTGGTGTTAAGGGTATTAGTGACTAATATCAACAAGTAGAGTCCATGAACAGGAAAAGGTACAAAGAAAATAGCTCAGAGAGTCTCACATACTGAAGTGGAACAATTCAGGCCTAAAGCAGTAGCCACATGTTCGAAAGACTCCAGAGGTCAGACTGGTAATGTAGATGTAATGTAAGGTAAGGTAAATGAGAGAGGGGGCCTTTGGGGTGATTTTTTAAATCTTAAATATTGAGAAGAACTCATTTTTTAAAAAATCCCCAGCCAAGCTAAAAAGAAACTTATCTATAGATGTGCTAAATATTGCTCCTGGGCTATCAGTGCATAACTTTTGCGGTCCAGGGTGACTTATTTCTTCTACCCAAAGCTTGAAAATTCTAAAGTAGGAAATGGGGGAAAAAAAAGTATCTCAGAGGAACTAGATGGGTTGATTTCTTGTGTGAAATGATCATAGCCTAACTAAAGATTTCTTAGAGTGGGGCACTTAGATAACTTCTCTAACTCGTGGGGGGGCGGGGTATGTTTATTAAGGATTCTAGCTTTGCCTGAGGATAAGACTAGAGTAAGGATGCTTAGCTTAACATTTTAAGTAAAGGGTGCAAATATTCACAGCACTATGAAAAGTTTTATTGCATTATTCAAATGTGTTACTTGCGAAAATACATGGTGGTGAAAATTATAATTCAGCAATGTTTTTAAATTAACTTGAAGCATATTAATTGCAGTAATGTCTACATGAATTTGAAAATGTAGCTTCATATTTTTGACACATATTTATTCAGTCCTTGGACAATGTTGGGTGTGCACAGGAATTCATTTGTTAATAACTTCATGGCCCTCAAGAGTTTGTGAACATAAGAACAACTGGTCTATGGCACAAGAACAGACACTGAGATCAATGTAACAGAATACAGAACTCAGAAATGGACCCACAAACCGATGGCCAACTAATCTTTGAACAAAGCAGGAAAGAATATCCAATGGAATAATGACAGTCTTTTCAGCAAGTGGTGCTGGGAAAACTGGACAGTGACATGCAGAAGAATGAACCTGGACCATTTTCTTACATCATACACAAAAATAAACTCAAAATGGATGAAAGTCCTCAATGTAAGACAGGAAGCCATCAAAATCCTCAAGGAGAAAGCAGGCAAAAACCTCTTTGATCTTGCCCGCAGCAACTTCTTACTCAACATGTCTCCAGAGGCAAGGGAAACAAAAGCAAAAATGAACTACTGGGACCTCATCAAAACAAAAATCTTCTGCACAGTGAAGGAAACAATCAGCAAAACTAAGAGGCAACCAACAGAATGGGAGAAGATATTTGCAAATGACATATCAGATAAAGGGTTAGTATCCAAAATCTATAAAGAATTTATCAAAGACAACACCCAAAAAATAAATAATCCAGTGAAGAAATGGGCAAAAAAACAGGAATAGACACTTCTCCAAAGAAGACATCCAGATGGCTAACAGATACATGAAAAAATGCTCAACATCACTCATCATCAGGGAAATACAAATCAAAACCACAAGGAGATACCACCTTATACCTGTCAGAATGGCTAATATTAACAACAGAGGCAACAACAGATGTTGGTGAGGATGTGGAGAAAGAGGATCTCTTTTGCATTGTTGGTGGCAATGCAAGCTGGTGCAGCCACTCTGGAAAACAGTATGGAGGTTCCTCAAAAAACTAAAAATAGAACTACCCTACAACCCAGCAATTGCATTACTAGGTATTTATCCAAGGGACACAGGGATGCTGTTTCGAAGGGACACATGCACACCAATGTTTATAGCAGCACTATCAACAATAGCCAAAGTATGGAAAGAGCCCAAATGTCCATCGATAGATGAATAAGATGTGAGATATATATATATAAGATATATATATCTTATATATATATATCTTATATATATAAGATATACTTATATATATAAGATATATATATATGATATATATATATATATATATATAAGATGTGAGATATATAATGGAATATATATATAATGGAATATTACTCAGCAATCAAAAAGAATGAAATCTTGCCATTTGCAACTATGTGGATGGAATTGGAGGGTATTATGCTAAGTGAAATTAGTCAGAGAAAGACAAAAATCATATGACTTCACTCATATGAGGACTTTAAGAGACAAAACAGATGAACACAAGGGAAGGGAAAAAATAATATAGAAAACGGAGGGGGGCAAAACAGAGGAGACTCATAAATATGGAGAACAAATTGAGGGTTATGGGAGGGGTTATAGGAAGGGGGATGGGCTCAATGGGGAAGGGGCACTGAGGAATCTACTCCCGAAATCATTGTTGCACTATATGCTAATTTGGATGTAAATTTAAAAAAATAAAAAACAAGTTATATATAAAAAAAAGAACAATTGGTCTAAATTTACTTTATTGTTTGGGGGAGAGAAAGCTAATAATGATAATAATAATAATAATAATAACAAGTGCTGAATAAATAGTTAACTGTGGGGGAGGGGTTTGGAGCTAAGGTCATAAAACAAGCAAGTAACCTGAATTAGTCTATTACAGGTGTAACTGGATTCTTGGAATGAGGAAAGAAATAAAATAAAGCAGAAGAAATACTAAAGAGATAACGACTGAGAATTTATCAAAAAAAGTGAGACCACAGATCCAAAAAATTCAAAACATAACTACAAAAAAATGCCATCAATTCAATTACAAAAACAAAACCACACCTAGACACATCACTATCAAATTGCTAAAATATTTAAAAAAAAAATCCTGAAGGAAGCAGAGAAAAGAAACACATTACATAAAATTTTGAACTAAGAAAAGGAATGTTAGCATATTTCTTAGCAGAAACTATTTAAGCTAGGAAACAATGGAGTCACACCTTCAAAGTTTTCAAAGGATAAACATGTCAATCCAGAATTCTATACGAACAAAAATATCTTTAAAAGGTAAAATAAAAATTTTCAGAAAAATAAATGCTGAAGTATTATACTTCCATCAGACCTGAAATACAAAAAATGGTAAAGAAAAACACTCAGGAAATGAAGAGTGCTGAAAATCATAATTATGAAGGCTCATATAAAAGAGACTTTTCCCTTATTTTTATTCCCTTAAAACCTTGACTGTCCAAAGCAAAAACAATAACAATTTTATTGAGGGTTTTATGGCACATGTAAAAAGTCAGATATATGCCAACAAAATATGTAGAATGAGAGGACTGCAAACAAACTACTATAAGATTGTCACATTATATAAGAAGTAGTGTAATATTACTGACTTTGAAATGTATTAATTAATAAATGTATATACTAGAGAAACTACTAAAAATATAGATAAAATAAGCCTATAATGGAAATAAAAATATAATTCTCAAAAATATTCAATCCACAGGAAAGCAGAAAAAAGATAGAAAAAGAAAACAAGCAAAAACAGATGTAACAAGTATATAACAACTAACAAGATGGTTGATTTAAATTCAACCATAGCAAAACCTCCCTAATATAGAACACTGTTCTTCAAAGTGTGGTCCATGGAACCATGGTGGTCCCAGTGTAACAACAAGATAAACAAAAGCAAGCCTTTAGAAACTTTTATAACAAATTTTTGGAATAATTTTATATCTGTTGAACCTAATAAAAATGAATTTGCATTTTGTACGGTTTTTAATCTCTTTTTTAGTAATTCTTTTTTATTACATTTTACAAGAGCATTGCTCTGTGACAGGAAATAAAATGTAAGCAAACAAAATATTGTCCTTTACCACATAATAATTTGAGGAGCATTGATTTCACAGAGAAAGGACTTTCCTTCCAAATTACACAAAGATCGAATTCTACTTGGGTAAGAGAGCCACAAAGAAAAGGTAAAGCTACAGGTAAAATTGGAAATGCGTTAAGAGTTTGAAAATAAATTAACCCTAACAAGATAAGTTGTACCAAGAAAGAATGGCTACCAATATAATTTGTCAAAGCATTATACTACTAGTTTGTACCTAGAGGCTTTCATAGCCCCAGGATTTGGAGAAATTGTCAGGTTTTTTAATAAGCTTTTTAACAGATTTTCCAAGGAGCCAATCTTTGGACTCTTCCACTTTATTCCATTATTTTAGGTGATAGCTTTGGCAATGGCTTCATCACTGTTTAGTGCAGTATCACCTTATCTATTTTTTGACTCAAGAGTTAGAGTTAGAGACCTTGAAAACTATTTCCATTTACAAGCTGTTCAAACATGGGCAAGTTTATTAACCATGCTCTAAATAAAATGGAGATGAAACCACCTTATTCACAGGATTATATCACCTTCCTCATAGGATTATTATTAGCATTAAATTAGTCAATGCATGTAAAGTGTTTAACATAGTGCAACACAACAGTGAAAGTAGTAAGTTCTCAGTAAATATGTTCACTAAGAGAAAAAAAAAATCTCAGAGTTTTGGTTCCAACATTACTTTTTATTCCGAGGCACATCAAAAACAAAAATCATCTGTGATAATGCTAGAAGCCAGAAACTACTTCTAATCAGAAAGCTACATTTTTTTTTTTTAGCTGCATATGGATCTAGTTCAACTGGAGTTTCCTGAATGAATGTGGGCCTTTTCCAAGCACATCCAGCATAGCTCAATCTCTGGCACCCGAAACAAAGCTAATGCTCTGAAAAGCCGCACGTGATAGAAATTAAGCTACCTGTACTGAAAGTGGATATGAAAGTATTTTAAAAGGGAAAGAGAATGACTTAGAAGAAAAGGAATTTAGGCACAGTCTCCTTTGTATAATCGAAACTTAGCTTGTTGATTCTTTTCGGAAATATTCCCAGAGTTAAAATATAATACTAGTTTGCCCATTAACAGAACAGGTTTCATAAGCACTCAGCATGGTTAATGTGGTACATGATTCTTCCACGGATGCCTTGAATATTTCATCCTGAAAGTTGGGAACCAAAAGTCCTCAGCCAATACTAAGCAGTTCAGTAAACAGCTGCTGCTATGCTATGCTGCTGCTTGGGCCACAGGGCATTTTTGAATAATTGAGTTTAAGCTTAAATAATGATCAGATGCCTGTAGAAACCTCCTGAGAGACATCAGACTTAACAAAGAAACAGAGGTTTCATCAAAGTACTGATTCTGTACCATTTTAGGCATGTTGTATAAAAGTTAAACTATGAAGGAAATTAAGTATCTTTTTAACTTTTGCATTACTTCAGGTAAAATACATATTTTAAATGAATCACCCATTGTGGATCAGCTATTTCTGCAGACAGTATCTTGATTTGGTAACTTAGAAATTATCTAATATTTTTTAAAATCACTGAAATCATCTCAGTTTTATTTAATTTCTGAGAAATTCTAGTTTTAATTTTTCAACATAGCTTATTCTTTTTTAAGCTCTATACAATATGTATAATGACATCTGCAAGCCAAATTTCTTATTTGTTTTAGGAAATAGAATAATTACCTTTTTCCACTTAAGAAGTATTTGAGAAGTTCAATATTTTTCTATCCTCAAGCCTCTACTCTTAGGGCTAGAACTGAAGATTACAATATATATTTTCTTCTCGGCAACAGTGAAAGTTGGGGTGGGAGTATGAAAGATTCAAAGAGAGAAAAGCTTAGACTGTTAGTAGATTCAGGGGAAGAGATAACAAGTCAAACTTACTACTCAAAGAAAGCACAAAGTAAATATCTCTGGTCAGCATCTAAAAAAGATGCAGGGGATGGACTGGGGCAACAAATAAGTGCCAGACACTGTGTTAAACATTTTAGAAACATTACCTAATTTATTCCTCATGTACTATTAGTCACTTTAACAAAAGAGGAAACTGAGCTTCAGAGAGGTTAAGTAATTCGAACAGTTACACAGTTGATAAGACACAGAACTGGGATTTCAATCAAAGTCAACCCTAGATAATAGATTTTGATATGGATGGAATTGTGTTCTCCCCAAATTCAAATGATGAAGATCTAACCCCAATTTGACCATATTTGCAGATAGGGACTTTAAAGAGGTAATATGACTGGTGTCCCTGTAAGTAGAGAAAGAGACACCAGTTATGTGCACACAAAGAGAAAAAGCCATGTAAAGACACAGTGAAAAAGTGTCCATCTGCAAACCGCAGAGATAGGCCTCAGGAGAAACCAATCCTGCCTGCAACTTGATCTTTAATTTCCAATCTCTAGCACTATTAGAAAATACCTATTTTTTAAAACAACATAGAGTTGACGAAATCTTCACTGCTGTCAGGGATAGGATAAAGATATATTTTTCTATCCTGGGCATTAGCATCTTAAAAATAAATGGGGAATGATTGTTTAAAAAGCTAATCAAGAGGCACCTGGGTGGCTCAGTACATTGAGCGTCTGACTTCAGCTGAGGTCACAATCTCACGGCTCACAAGTTAGAGCCTCTCGTCGGCTCTGTGCTGATGGCTCACAGCCTGGAGCCTGCTTCAGATTCTGTCTCTCTCTCTGCCCCTCCACCATTTGTGCTCTCTCTCTCTCTCTCTTAAAAATAAACAAACATGATGATTCCTAAACCAGAGAGAGACCCAGTTAAAAAAGAGAACTACAGGCCAATATCCCTGATGAATATGGATGCAAAAATTCTCAATAAGATACTAGCAAATCAAATTCAACAGCATATAAAAAGAATTATTCACCACGATCAAGTGGGATTCATTCCTGGGATGCAAGGCTGGTTCAACATTCGCAAATCAATCAACGTGATACATCACATTAATAAAAGAAAAGATAAGAACCATATGATCCTGTCAATCGATGCAGAAAAGGCATTTGACAAAATTCAGCAAACTTACTTAATAAAAACCCTCAAGAAAGTCGGGATAGAAGGAACATACTTAAACATCATAAAAGCCATTTATGAAAAGCCCACAGCTCACATCATCCTCAATGGGGAAAAACTGAGAGCTTTTTCCCTGAGATCAGGAACACGACAGGGATGTCCACTCTCACCGCTGTTGTTTAACACAGTGTTGGAAGTTCTAGCATCAGCAAGCAGACAACAAAAGGAAATCAAAGGCATCAAAATCGGCAAAGATGAAGTTAAGCTTTCACTTTTTGCAGACGACATATTATACATGGAAAATCCAATAGACTCCACCAAAAGTCTGCTAGAACTGATACATGAATTTAGCAAAGTTGCAGGATACAAAATCAATGTACAGAAATCAGTTGCATTCTTATACACTAATAATGAAGCAACAGAAAGACAAATAAAGAAACTGATCCCATTCACAATTGCACCAAGAAGCATAAAATACCTAGGGATAAATCTAACCAAAGATGTAAAAGATCTGTATGCTGAAAACTATAGAAAGCTTATGAAGGAAATTGAAGAAGATATAAAGAAATGGAAAAACATTCCGTGCTCATGGACTGGAAGAATAAATATTGTCAAAATGTCAATACTACCCAAAGCTATCTACACATTCAATGCAATCCCAATCAAAATTGCACCAGCATTCTTCTCGAAGCCAGAACAAGCAATCCTAAAATTCATATGGAACCACAAAAGGCCCCTAATAGCCAAAGTAATTTTGAAGAGGAAGACCAAAGCAGGAGGCATCACAATCCCAGACTTTAGCCTCTACTACAAAGCTGTAATCATCAAGACAGCATGGTATTGGCACAAAAACAGACACATAGACCAATGCAATAGAATAGAAACCCCAGAACTAGAACCACAGAAGTATGGCCAACTCATCTTTGACAAAGCAGGAAAGAACATCCAATGGAAAAAAGACAGTCTCTTTAACAAATGGTGCTGGGAGAACTGGACAGCAACATGCAGAAGATTGAAACTAGACCAGTTTCTCACACCCTTCACAAAAATAAACTCAAAATGGATAAAGGACCTGAATGTGAGACAGGAAACCATCAAAACCCTAGAGGAGAAAGCAGGAAAAGACCTCTCTGACCTCAGTAGTAGCAATTTTTTACTGGACACATCCCCAAAGGCAAGGGAATTAAAAGCAAAAATGAACTACTGGGACCTTATGAAGATAAAAAGCTTCTGCACAGCAAAGGAAACAACCAACAAAACTAAAAGGCAACCAACGGAATGGGAAAAGATATTTGCAAATGACATATCGGACAAAGGGCTAGTATCCAAAATCTATAAAGAGCTCACCAAACTCCACACCCGAAAAACAAATAACCCAGTGAAGAAATGGGCAGAAAACATGAATAGACATTCTCTAAAGAAGACATCCGGAAGGCCAACAGGCACATGAAAAGATGCTCAACGTCGCTCCTCATCAGGAAAATACAAATCAAAACCACACTGAGATATCACCTCATGCCAGTCAGAGTGGCCAAAATGAACAAATCAGGAGACTATAGATGCTGGAGAGGATGTGGAGAAATGGGAACCCTCTTGCACTGTTGGTGGGAATGCAAATTGGAGCAGACACTCTGGAAAACAGTGTGGAGGTTCCTCAAAAAATTAAAAATAGACCTACCCTATGACCCAGCAATAGCACTGCTAGGAATTTACCCAAGAGATACAGGAGTACTGATGCATAGGGGCACTTGTACCCCAGTGTTTATAACAGCACTCTCAACAATAGCCAAATTGTGGAAAAAGCCTAAATGTCCATCAACTGATGAATAGATAAAGAAATTGTGATTTATACACACAACGGAGTACTACGTGGCAATGAGAAAGAATGAAATATGGCCCTTTGTAGCAACGTGGATGGAACTGGAGAATGTTAGGCTAAGTGAAATAAGCCATGCAGAGAAACACAGATACCATATGTTTTCACTCTTATGTGGATCCTGAGAAACTTAACAGAAACCCATGCGGGAGGGGAAGGAAAAAAAAAAAGAGCTTAGAGTGGGAGAGAGCCAAAGCATAAGAGACTCCTAAAAACTGAGAACAAGCTGAGGGTTGATGGGGGGTGGGAGGGAGGGGAGGGTGGGTGATGGGTATTAAGGAGGGCACTTTTGGGATGAGCACTGGGTGTTGTATGGAAACCAATTTGACAATAAATTTCATATATTGAAAAAAAATAAAATAAAATAATAAACATGAAAAATGTTTTTTAAAAAAATAAAAAATAAAAGGTTAATCAGGTTTTATAAGTAGATGTTTTTGTTTGTTTTGTACGTGTTTCTTTTCTTTCCTCTGGATTTCCTTGCAGTAGGCTAGTTACATGATGTTCCATATACAGGATGACTGTGAAGCTTGGAAAACAATCAATAACTTCATGGGATACCTGAGCTATTATTTAGGAATACCCTATAATTTATATAGCTACTGGTAAACGACGATTTCTGTTGTTGAAGCTAGCCAGTCTGTGGTGTCTTTATAGGGCAGCCTGAGCAGACAAATGCAGATAAGAACTAAAAAAAGATTTTCTATATTGTTTGTTCTATAGATCTCTTCTTAATGATATATGATGAGAACTAGTGTTAAGAGCCATGAGCGCAGTGCTAAGGGGGTATCTTCACACATCTGACACATAATAGATCCTTAATAAATGTGTGCCAAGAGAATCAATTAATGGATGAAAATAAGTCAATTCTATAGAGATATATTTCTTGACAGGGTTTGACTCTGGCTAAAATGTAAAAATAGTTTCCCCATTCAAGTCCTGCATTACATCACTGATTTCGTGAAGAACATGTTTCATTAGTTAGCACCACACCTAGATCTATAGCTTTCATTTGCTAGCATTAGGTTCCTCCTTTCTCTAGCTTGATAACCAGCAATATCTGGGGTGCCTCTAGGGCCCCCATCCTCTGTCATGGTGTACCCCTACTCATCATAGAACTTCCAGGTCTTAACTATTTGCCCTAAGAAGACAAGACATCCCTGTAAGTCCTTGTCAACCAGATCCCCAGTATCAAGTTAATGGGAGCCTGCTTTATGATCGCTCCAGAAAAACTGATTTTTTAAAAGCTATTTTAGGGGTGCCTGGGTGGCTCAGTTGGCTAAGAGTCTTATTCAGCTCAGGTCATGATATCATGGTCTGTGAGTTCAAGCCCTACCTCAAGCTCTGCACTGACAGTTCAGAGCCTGCTCCAGATCCTCTTCTTCCTGTCTCTACCCCTCCCCCAAACACACCTTCTCACTCTTTCAAAATAAATAAATAAACTTTAAAAAATCTGTTTTAAATTTAGATAAAGTATTACCACAAAGTAATACCATATTTGACCCCCAAAGGAGATGATAAAGTATGTTTCATTAATTACCTCTACTTCAGAGATAAAGAAATTGAAGCCTAGAAAAATTAAATTATTTGCGCCTTTGTAGTCATACAGGATCTTATCATTCAAAGTGTGGTTCATGGATCAGCAACATTGACATCATATGGGTAAGAGATGCAGAATTTCAGGCCCCATCCAGTTCTGTTGAATCAGAGACAATGTGGAGACTTGAATCCAAATGTTCTAATTTCTAAATCAAGTTTCTCTGTGTATCTCATTACAAGGGCTTCTGAAAACAATCTCCATATCCTTCTTACTAGTCTCCCTAAACTGCCACGATTCTAACGGGAGAACATTAGCTGGGTAGTATGTCAGATGGGACCTGAAGGTTTCAGGACCTTGAGGAAGATTTAAAATCATACCTTTGAGGCAGCAGCTTCTTTATTCTTTGCAAAACAAGACCTAATGAGGGCCACCCATCAGAATGCAGTAGGTCCATTCACTACACAGAGTTGCCACTGATAACCTACATCACCATATTTGACCCTCATAATAATGCAATGAGAGAGGCCCAACTGTCCCCATTTTAAAGATGAAGAAACTGTGGCTAAGATAAGTCAAATAACTGTAAGATAGAGTTTACATTGCTGATTTCTCTGACTCTAGAGCTCGGTGGAAAGACATACACCCTAAAGCCATAAAACCACTCAAGCAAGGTTCCGCGTTATTTAGGTAGCAGTACTTCAGAATCTCTTGAAAGCCCTCTGTAATCTGGGTGATTCCTGTAGGAGTATGTTGACAGTCATATTTCTGGGCCAAGGACCTATGATATTCTTCATTGTATTCTTTGGTTGGCTCTGCAGCCTTTAACAATGGCCTCCTCCCTTCTCCCATGTGATACAATATGCCTCTTCTTTGAATGTATATATTCATTTCATGTTAGATGTTCTGCTGAAATCCTGAGACTTTTGAAATGGAGCTGGGATGGATTTATGATGACAATGTGTGGGTAAACCCACATGCTTTCTCTCTTTTGTTCAACACTAAGAGGAACACATGAATGACAGCCCACTCCCTTGGGATCACTTGTAGGTTATAATGCCCACACCTTAGCTTTTTTAGTCATGGTGAGATGAAAAAGAAATAGAGAAGCTATAGGGAGGACCTTCAGATTCCAAGTAAAACCATGGATATGATGAATGAATACTGTGACCGATATTCCATATGGAAAGAAGGCGTGAACTATTAATGAAGCAGCTGGAAGAGACAAGGGGCATGCCATGTACATTAATGCTCTACCATAACCCCCCTCCCAGTATGATCAACTGCTTTCTGACAGCCTTGACCTTACATGTACAATTTCTAGTCACTCTTCATCTTCACAAAAATATCCCTTTGTTATTTATGTGCCACTGATGAGAATAAGTATAGGAACATATCTGTTGTGGCTGTGCTGCATCTTACGATTCTAAGGATTCTTATTTAAGGTACTGGTGGACTCAAGGATTTCCCAATAATATACGAATTACTTTGGGTTATGTGGTCAATCAAAGAATCTCAGAGTCCTTATTGCTATTCATAGTAATCGGCTGGTCAGTCCCACCAAGACTGAATTAGAGATATAGCCAAGTAAGACCATCTCAGTATTTTCCTACTACTTCATTTAATCTGGTGAACACGCTATGGAAAGTATATTTCATAATATTCTAATCCTTGTAAGTACTGGACAGTGCATGTTAGAGCCCTGTTTCTTCCAAGACAGCTTAATAAAATTAACTCTAACTCCATAGGTGTGTAAAATGAGATTCTATCTTACTCATCCCATAGTGGTTTGGTCCAGTGGCAGAGGTTTTTCAGTATTTTAGTTCAAATTACAATGCTGTGTATAGGTGCATAATTTTCACCCCAAATTAATGATGCCTGAGAGCATGGATAATACCTTACAGGAAGTACAATAAAAAAAGAAAAGGCTTTCAGCAAAAGAAATAATTGTGCTTTATTATGGCTAGGATTATTCTCATTTGGGAAATGAGTGTTGATAATCATACGAGGTCGAAATTATGGTAAGTTGTGTGTGCGCAGTACTGTGGTCAATAGCTTGGGAATCAGGAGATCTCTACTTCGCCACCTACTAATTGTGTGACTTGAACAAGTTACTCCCTTCTCTGAACCTCAGTTTCCTTTTCTGTAGAGTATAAAGCCCAAGTTACACCTTTAGTAACAAGACTTCTGGGAATGCTGTGAAGATTAAGACATGAGGTAGGTTATCAGTGGAAGCTCCATATAAAGACAGTGAATCAGTCCAGTTCTACAAGAACCAATAAATAGGTATGTTTTAAAGGGTTCTCTATGGCCCTGCTGGAGAGGTCAGGGCATCTCATCTAATAGATAATCACCTCATCAAGTCAACCTTCTGTACACTATTAGGTTGAAAGTTAAGGGTTATAATTTTACTTAGATGGTTAGAGTACAGCTGTAAACAACTTAGCTGAATTTTTTTGTTGATTCATCCCATTTAATACTGAAGATATTAACAGTATCAGCAACAGAAATTTAATAGTAAACATAGCCCTGGAATTTGGACTCCAAAGTTTGTGCTCCTTGTGCTGTATACACATAGCACACAACTGGCAATGAACAAATAGAGAAGTCATCATCCTTTGCTTCATTCACTAACCTAATGGGATCAATAAATCAGTTATCTTGACTCTCACAGCTCAGATATACATCAGCAGGGACCAGCTGGAGACAACTGAGGACACAATACAATAGTGTCCATTAAAGAAGCAGCTAAAATGCACATGAAAAACCACTGGGAAATATAATACAAATGTCAGGGCATTTTCAATATACTTGAAAATGGCAGGTGTTAGACTATTGTATCTAATTTGCAGCTGCACAATATGGGAAACTATGTCCAAATAATGTTCCCAGGGACTGGGAACCCCTAAGCACATAATGCTGCTAAGATCTGGAGCCATCCAGATGTCTCACAGCCACAGACTGGATAATTGTGCCCCTACCTTCAAGATCCTCCAAGGTCAGATCTTAAGAGAGATTTCAGGAACTACAGGGTTGCCTGTAATTGAACTTGCCCCCACCTCCACCACCACACTTAAATCCAGGAGTCAAAAAAGTAGGCCCTGAACTCTGTGTGTTCAGGACAGAACCCTATCCCAAGATGGTCACATCTTCATAGGTAGGAGTGAAGATGGGGACCCAGAAACTCTGAGCAGTCTTGACAAGCCTACCCTCATGCTTCCTGTTATCCCTCCTTAATTTAGTCACCACAAGAAGCGAGGACTCCCAGGTCATGTCACCCAGAAATGCTGATCTCCAAAAGGTAACACTTTCCATTAACCACCAGCTCTGTCCCCAAGCCCCACCAGATTCCATACTGTCTTCTTTCCTTGCTTTCTTTTCTGCAGAATATTCATCATTACACACACATATCTGAACTAATGCATATTTGCTTATCTGTCTCCCCCACCAGGATAGAATTTTTTTGTTTTACTCATTGCTGTACTTATAGTTTCTTAGCATATAGTAAGCCCTCAGTATACATTTATTGTGTAAACAAGTGAATAAGTGAGTGAATAAATTCTGCCCGAAGCTGTGAGTATATTACATCTAAAGGCCAATTCGTTTTGTGTGTTTGACTTCTTTCTTCTTTACTTGCTTTTAATGGAATAGTGAGCTGATGCTAGAGAGTGCATTCACTTGCTAGCTCTCAAAATGAAGATTTGATGCCTCTAAGAAACCTGAGACAGGAAAGCTGTCTTGCATAAATCTTTCATTAGAAAAATGACTTTGGATTTTGTTCCATTAAGAGACCAGATATTTTGCCTTCAGTCCATATCATCATGGACTCTCAGGTCTTTCTCATAAAGTTGATGAACAGCAATAGAGGAAGCTTAACACAGTGTACAAACGATAAGCCTAATAAGGGATATGATTGAGACCTGATAAGAAAATAAAAATTTTTAAATAAGAATATGAGGCTAGAGTTGCTCCATACTTAGCACATAGGAGGCTCTCAAAACCTTTTTTTTTTTTTTAATTTTTTTTTTTTTTAATTTTTTTTTCAACATTTTTTTTTTTATTTTATTTTTGGGACAGAGAGAGACAGAGCATGAACGGGGGAGGGGCAGAGAGAGAGGGAGACACAGAATCAGAAACAGGCTCCAGGCTCCGAGCCATCAGCCCAGAGCCTGACGCGGGGCTCGAACTCACGGACCGCGAGATCGTGACCTGGCTGAAGTCGGACGCTTAACCGACTGCGCCACCCAGGCGCCCCAAAACCTATTTTTTTAATGGAAAAATGAATAGATGTTGACATGTCTGAAAGAGGGGCAATAGGTTAATTAAAAAGTCATCTATTTAGTAGCTAAGAATTTCAATACTTTTAGGCTTTGTTTTTATTTCTTTGAATGGCCACACTTCAAAATGGTACAGGATTATTTTAAAGGATATCTACATGTGCCCATAGTAAACATTAATTAGAGGCCATATAAATCATATTAGTTAGAATATAGTAACAAAATAAATTAACCAAATGATTTTGGGTGTATATCATTCTCAAATGTATTAGTGTTTTAACAGTCTTCATTAAAAAATGATTCAATGTATGCTTTGTTTATAAGATACTGCTTACTCTTTCAAGTTCTTAATTTTACTTATTATTCTATATCTTAAGAGAAGATGTTGTACAGTAATAATGATGTTGCTTGCCTATGAGTCAGGAGCTATGGGTTCCACCCAGGACTGTGGAATGGTTAAGTCCTAGGGACTCTGCCATGAACTGATTGCTATGGCTCATGCATTCAGCAAACTAATTTATTTAAGTTTTGGAATTTGAAATATATTATATGAAAATTTAGAAATTATGCTTTACTAAACTTTCTGTCAAAATACTTAACAAAGAAAAATCCAATAGGCTGTATCAATATTCTGCATTGGACATTAGTTTGTTATAGAGATTAATATCGGGATCAGGATCCAGGGTAGAGATGTGACAAATAAAAATATTAATGAAGTTTTTTCACATCAAAATGAAAAGGTGAGATGGGCCAGGATTTAGGTCTATTTTAAGCTGCACAACATAGAAGCTGACCAAAGATTCCTTTTTTTCTAAGTACTATTTCGTTTGTCAACTCTAAGTGTTCATCTGACCTCAGGCCTTATGTTTTCTTGACAATAGAAGTGGTAACCAATTTATGATTGTATATTTGAATTTATTCAAGTATGTTTTAATTTCTCAGAGCTTTTGTTTCACAGAACCATAAATTTCTTGAATTAGAAGCTTAATGTTCACCAAACCCATTTACCTTTAGGAATAGCATAATCTAAGTTTCAATTTCTTTAGAGAAAATTATTACAGACAAGAGAAAGATTATAGAACAAGAAATTGCAGAAATTGGTATGTTTTCTTCTTCTCTGCTATTGACAGTACTTTGGTTGACAGTGTTGCTCATACAGTTTTTTATAGTTGTGGTCCCAAGAATGTAAAAAACACATGTGTAAGGCTTTGATGATGGCATTTTTAAGCTATCTCATGTTGACAACAGAAGAATTTTAATAGCTTTGTTATATACATGTGTACTTTAAATAGGAAAATGAAATTGGAACTTGAAAATGCATCCTGTTGTGCTTAGCCATAAAGTCAAAGCAATAGAAAGAATTTAATCACAAATGAGAGGCTACAGCGAAGTGAACTGAGGAGGAACTTAAGGTTTTCATTTCTAATTGTCCTCTTTCCTGCCATGAACACCAGATACTTAAAGATTATATGCCATTTTACATTTTGTAGTAAACACGGAGTAACATATAGATGTTTATCTCTGTAGGGAATGCCGTCTACTTCCCTGTAACTATTATTGAGTATATGCAATTAGCATACTCTATGCAATACTGGAAACATCCTTTGTTATTTAGAAGGCATCTCCTAGCTTGCATAATATTTTGCCCCACACCTAGAGCAACATGATCTTTTTGTGGAATCCATAACATGAACCAAAATTCTGAAACAATTTCATTAGGGCAGCTTATCAGTGTTACTTTTTCCAGGTGCTGAGTGGTATTCCTGCTAGTATCATTTGCATCCAGTTTAAAACTAACGAAAATCCAAATGGGAAAGGGGAGATGGGAAAAAGAGAAATCCCAAATCTTAGTGGGTCCTCTTATTATGCTGGAGGGAAGAGGGCTGTGATGCCTCTCTGATAGCGGCAGCGGAGGAAATGAAGCACTGATTGCAAGCTACATTTGAGCTGAACATTAATACAAGGGAAATCAACATAATCCTGATTACCGCATGTGAGAAACAGATGCCACCGCCAACTCTGCAGATGTAAGTGCCCGCTTAGGACAACTGGATGGGAACAGCACATAATGTGTGCACTTATGATAAGGAACATATAAATTTTGGCATAAACATTAGGTGTTGTTGTTGCTTAAGGGAAAAAAATTCCCTCCTAATCAGCAATAGCTTGATGCAATTTTTAATAATATGGTGTGTTATTATGACCTAAACAATTAATGTCTGGACGTGTAGCCCTACCTCATACGCATAACCACCCCCCATACACATGCACATACTCATACAAATATATTCATTCCTAATTGTTCTTGAAAATTTATTTACCTTATGACTACTTAAATAGTTTCAACATCACTCTTCTTTCTTTTCTGTTCTGGAAGCCCCCTCCATTGTGTTTCTACAGCACAACATTTGTCCAAATCAGCCCAATGAACAGGCTATGAGCAAATGAGAAAAGTGGCCTTGTCTCATCAGTAACTACATTCCTGCACCTTATCTAATTACTGGCAAAAAGTGATTTTTCCTACCCTTTACTCTTCATATGATAGCATTTGTTATGTCTTCTAAAATACTGATTGTGTTTCTAAGAAGACCACTCTGAAGAGCAGGATAAAAATATATTAGTCTAGTATTTCTGTTACGTTGAATTTAACGATCTGTCTATAGATTTGGTCAGAAAATAAATAATTTCCTGATATTATAACACAATAAAGAAAGTCAGAGAGGTCCTTTAAAAGACTTGCACTAGATTTTTTTTTTACTGTTATTGGGGAAGAACCAATGTAATGTAATAAATGGATAAAATGATATAAAGATACAAATGTAGTATCAAATTGACAATTTGATACTTTTGAACGTATGTACATATATAATACTTATGTATACGTAAATATTATATATCAGGGGGAAGAGCTTAGATTATAAATATGACAGAATGAAAGAGAATTTGAGACATTGCATCCAAACCTGCCTCCTATAGAGCAAGTATAGTTAGAACATAAATGAAACGTATGCTGAAAACCTCAGGGCAATGGAAATGAGCCTTAAATTACCTCCCCACAACCACCTAATCCTTCTCCCCATCTCCCCCTCTCCAAATCACACAAATGACATCTCTAACCTCCACAGTGTGTCAGATTTAGGAGTTATCAAATAGAATATGGGCAGAGTAAAAGTTTGTAATAAAAATCCAGCTTTGTGTTCACAGATTGACTGAGTTGCTGCCGGAGAAGGTGCCTTGATAAAACCTCATTTTTGGCACATCTTTGACCAGTTAGGCGGGCCCAGATTCTGCCCATGCTCAGCAATTCCTCATTCCTCCTAGGAAATTGTTCTGCCTCTTCCACAGCTCCTCCTCCTCCAATCAAGGGTCTGACACTGCCCATTGACCACGTTTATTTTTCTGCCTTTTGGCACCAGGAGCCTGTCTGTTGTAGGATAAAAGTGGAATTCTCTGCTGTCTGCAGGGCTTTCCCCAGGGAACAGAGCATGAAACCCAAACTTATATATAAAATCATATCCTGTTTGCAAACATCATATTCCCTTTGCTTCTCACTAATCTGGTCCTGTAAACCCCAGCACAGCTTGAGAGCCCATTCCTCATCTAAACAAATGCCATAAGCCCCTTTATACTTTTACAACCATGTCAAAAAATAATATTGCCTGCCAATAGTGATGTGATTGGAGTTGCCTCCTCCGAGCCATAAAAGAAGTGCAGAGTCTGTTATCAATTTCTCTAAGTGTATCATGGGAATTATGGGTCGATTCAGTTCCAAGTTATAAATGACAACTCAAAAGCCGCAGAAGTGTTTGAAGTTGGGAGCTGATGACGACATTATCATAAAAGCCTGCTCGTCCTTGCTTTTGTGGTTTTTTTGTGGCCTATCAAGTGAAGAGGGAAAAATAAAGCTGAGAAATGATTTCAAGATTTCTTCACACAGCAGCAGGTCAGATGGCTAGAAAAATGATCACTATTTTTAGTGATATACCCTTAGGAGTGAGAACTAAAGTGGTCCTGCACTGGGTTTTATTTTCAGAGTCCCTTAATTATTTATGCCATTATACAATGACCAAGTCCTGCGATTTGGTAAAATGCTCTCTGCAACTGATGCATTTTCTGCAGTGCAATCACATATTAATGAGAAATGAGTCATGCCCTAGTAACTAACAAAATGAGAACCAAACACAAAGAAATTAGAAACCCTTGAGATTGTTGCTCAAAGTGTAATTCTGGAAAACATACCTGAAAGAAACTTAAGTACCATTTGCCCTTTGAGCAACTTAGCCAACACTGTCAAATTTTCATATGCAGAGTATACTTATCATGATGAGCACTGGGTAATGTACTGAATTGCTGAATCACTATATTGTACACCTAAATCTAATAAAATACTGTATCCTAACTATACTGGAATTTTAAAAACTTTAAAAAAGTATTATATACAATTTTAGGGGCAAATTTAATAAGAAGTAGGGATTTTCTGATTTCACAACATCCCAGGTATTCTCCTCAAAATCCAGTCAATCCATTAGCCTTCAGCAGGTATATATTAAAGCCATCTAGTAGCAAGTA
This sequence comes from Neofelis nebulosa, assembly GCF_028018385.1. Taxonomy (NCBI): domain Eukaryota; kingdom Metazoa; phylum Chordata; class Mammalia; order Carnivora; family Felidae; genus Neofelis; species Neofelis nebulosa. The sequence goes on from NC_080785.1 coordinate 58,220,644, forward strand.
TATATTCCAGGAACTAGAGTTTCCTTTAATAATTGGGGAGCATTAAGTATTTTAGGATTCAAACTAATGGGTCCATCTTAGATGATCTGAACTAGAAGAGTGCCTTAAGACAGGGCAATTTCAGTGGCTTCCAAGTTCTCTGGGAAGAGAGCTTATGAAGTTGGACCACTCTCGGTTCATAATCGGTATCTTTGTATACTCTGTATGTCTAGAACTGTCCCAAAGGTAAAAATTTAGACTGGTAGAAACACAAAGGATTCAGAATTTCTCTTAGGACTTGTATCAAAACCCAAAATCTGAGGGGTTAAGGAGGTTTCTGAATGCCTCAGAACACAATTTGGTTTCTGGAAGAAAAAAAAGCCAAATCAAACTAGTTTTTTTTTTTGTTTTTTTTTTTTTAATGTTTATTCATTTTTTAGAGGAGAGAGACAGAGACAGAGTGTGAGAAGGGGAGGGGCAGAGAATGAGGGAGACACAGAACCTGAAGCAGGCTCCAGGCTTTGAGCTGCCAGCACAGAGCCTGACGCGGGGCCCAAACCCACAGACTGTGAAATCATGACCTCAGCAGAAGGCGGACACTCAACCAACTGAGCCAACCAGGCGTCCCAAACTAGTTCTTTACAGTTTCAACATGGACAAGCTTGTGCATGCACATGCATGCATAACACACACGTTCACACTCACCAGTGTGAACCTTCAGAAGACCAATAGGCCAATCTAATAAAGAGAAGGGCCTCTCTCCAGCCCTCTTCAATACTGATGAAGTCAAACTAATCCAGTCTTCCTCCTCCCCTCTGTCTGCCAAAGCTACATTTACCTACCACCACTGCTGTCACCAAGGATTAAGACAGTGTTTGGAAACATTATGAAGGACTTATTTTATGACACTCACTTTGCTTTATGTTGGACATACAGGGACAAAAGCAGCAGTGACCCTTCATTCCTTGGGCACTTAGAGTTTACTAGAACAGTTCGAGCTAAAAAATAAGAAGCTACCTTGGTATGAGTTTAAGCAGTTTGAATAGAGATGCTTTGTGTTCAAGGGATAATATAGTATAGGCACAACCCAAGTCAGACTTGGGAGGTGGATCCTAAGGAGCTGTCCTCATTTCAGCTCTGTGTCATGTATTAAATGTAAAGGAGTGGGAGTTTGATGACCATCACTCTTTTAACAGCTTTGATTTCCTATCATTGAATCTTCTAAGTAGCCATTAGCTTTGTTTCATTCTTTGCCTCATTTTCAGGTACTCAGCCATTCTATTAAAATGGGCACTTGGGATGTTAAAAAATAATGACAAAGCCAATGCCATCCGTTGTCAATGAAACCTAATTTAAAAGTCAGTTTATCCTCTGTTTTCTAGAATAATTTTGCAAGTTCCTGGCTTCACAGTGGGTTTGCTAAAAGTAAGGAGGGTTTAATGTAGGATAGTGATTATACTGAGCTCAAGGTCAAAAAGTGAAGCTCACTGGTGAGCTGCCACAAAAGGAACATTACATCAGCCACAGTGCTGCAATGCTAGGCTCCAGGGACTAGCCTACTGAAGACAAACGGCATGGAAAGAACAAATAAGCTCTTTTAGAACTCCTGCACATGGACACGCACATCAACCTCATACTTTTAGACTTTTACCCGTTACTGTGTGACTTCAGGAAAATAAGGTCATTTCTCTGAGCCTTCAGTTTCTCATCTGCAAAATGGTATTAATAACTATTTTACAAAACTGGTATAAACCTGGTATAATGTTAGCAAACTATAAATTCCAAGCAGATTTTGGTTCTTGTAGCTGCCATTTATATTTCTGAAGAGGGTAGAATCATAGGTGAAGAAACAGAAAGATTATCCTTGTTAAATCTAGAGTCACTAAAATGAAAGAAATAACTGAAAATATGTACGATTTCCCTGTATAAAATTTAGTGATCGTAAAATATTGCCTAAAATATGACACACACAGTTCTTTCCCTTCAATGTCCAAGAAACTTAATTGACTTAAATTCCTCAGTCCTTGAAACCTGATCTAGAAATATTTCTAAGTCCTAATATGACTTAGTACTTAGTTCTACAAGATGACAACTTGTTACTGGTAAGGGTTAACTGTAAATAGATTGCAGGTTAAAGGATATGTTCTAACCATCCACCAAAACGTAGCGCGTTTTCTTCGTATATTTAAACAAATTTGTCCTTGAAATGTGGTATAAATATGCTGGGTCAAAAAAGGCTTTGTTAATTATTGAAGACAAAAATGGCCCCAGGGTTCACAAATAAAGTGTGCCACAATGCAAAGCACTTTGTGAAGTCTATGCCATTTTCACCAGGAATATTAGGCATTTGCGTACTCAGTATGAGTCTCTTGAAAATTGAATTCTGCTGCAAAACAGTTGAATCCTTTTGTGTTACCTTTTTTCCAGCTACATAAGTCTAGCAAAGTTGGCTTTGTGGATATGCTATCTGTGCAGTCACACAGAACTGTAGATTTAAAAGGCCCCACACTTGGATTAATTCACTGTTGTCACCATCTTGAAATTCTTAGTAAGTTTTGCACACAGGGATATGCATTTTCATTTGGAATTGAGCCCTATAAATTCTGTAGCCAGTCCTGAAGTTTATGATAACTTTTACTGAGAAATGGCTTTACCCATAACCACAATGATAAATCAAAGGATTTTTTTTGGTAGTTTATGTTATTTAAAAGCAGCAAACAAACTCATACTTACCCCAAGTCCACCACAAGGTAATGAAGAAAAGAACTTTTGAGAGGCGTCACCTACACATTAAGAAGACATGAAAAAATATATAAATTGGGAATACAATTATAATTTTAAAAATTTAATAACACATGATATGTCACATAGTATTTATCACTTGATTCAGAAGAAAAGTAATCAAATTTTAGATATGCAAGAACTCAAAGCAAATGAATATAATTATTATTACATGTAGAGTCTACTGCCCTATGTGAAAACACACACCTATGAAATTTGAGTCTCCAGATTGTTTTGGCTAGCCTACACATCAATTAATATATCTTAATATGTTTTTTATTTATAGTTTACTTAAAATAACACACTTCTGAGTGTATCCCTCTAAAGTGATGTCTTAAGCCAAAGTTTCTGAAATACACTGTCCTTTTCTTAAAAAGTTTAAATATTAAAACATCTATTCAAATACACAGACTTATTAATTTTTACTTCAGATATAACTAACACAAAGTACACTTGTCTTAAGTATAAGCCTCTTCAAAATACAAATTTTTAAAAATAAAAACACTATAAAAAGGATAACCTTGGGGCTTCCGGGTGGCTCAGTTGGTAAGCATCCGACTACAGCTCACAGTTTGTGAGTTCGAGCCCTGCATCAGACTCCGTGCATACAGCTCAGAGCCTGGAGCCTCCTTTGGATTCTGTATCTCCCTCTCTCTCTTTCCCTGCTCCTGCTCGTGCTCTGTCAGTCTCTCTCTCTCTCTCTCTCTCTCTCTCTCTCTCTCTCTCAAAAATAAATAAATATTAAAAATTTATTTAAAAGTAAAAAGGATAACCTTTTGGGGAAATCTATACAATATAAACACATATATATCTTCTTTAAAATATATACCAAAATCTTACCTGTGATTGTCTCTTGGAATTGGTACTTCATGGAATTTTTAATCATTTTGTTCACCTGAATTTTTATTTTCTACATTATCTAGTACATTAATAGAGAAAACAAAAATATTTACTCCCTAAACCTCCTTGCAAAGTAATTAAAGGAAAAGGCAATGGTCATTTCTGTATCATAGTCCAATGGCTCTAAAGTGACTCAGGTCAAAGATGTACTGATCACATGTGAAATTAAAATATATAATATTGTATATTTTAATGTCTGAACTTTTCATTCCACAGTCAGTAAAAAGGGGTAATATTACAATGTACTAAATGTACTAAAGAAAATTTAAAGTAATTTTTAAAAATTATTAAACTCCAAGAGAATAAATGATAAGCTGCTTAAAGAGAATTTTTATTTAGTAATGTTTATAATAATACAAAACAACCAAATAATCAATAATTTAAATTTAGTAATGTGTAAAAAATTTTTAATTCACTGAACTGACTGGGTTTATTTTTTAATAATATTATATTGCCTTATTCATGGACTCAGATCTGGCTAGCCACAAGCTAATGAAAACTGGTACTAAGAACGACAGGAATATTAATGCAAAGGAAAACCTTACACTAAAAATGATTGGAGAAAGTGTTTTTAAAGTGTCACCTTACACAGTCTAGAGTACTTAAATAGACAAATGGTGCCCATTTTCAAATCTAATCATTTTATAAGCTATAGATGTCTTTCAAGATACAAAGACTGATAGGTCTAGTTATAATGAACTTTTATTTAAATCCTTCCTCCTAAGTCCAGAACATAACTATTAAAAAAGTAGTATTACTTTAAATCAGAAAATCATACAAGTGAATGAATTTCAATTAAATATGCATGCACATTGACAGACAGCTCCCACCTGCCAATCTGTGGGGTGGGGGGCGGGAAGGGGGGGCTGGGGGAGAAAGAAGGATATATACAGTGAAAGAAAGGGATAAAGAGAGGGAAGGTATCTTGAGGGTTATAAACTTCTATATGTTTGTACATGGCAGCTTCAGTCTGGTCTTGAAGATAGAAGTAAAAAGCCACAAAAATTTAAATTTCATACACACACAAAAAAGGATGAAAGGTTAAACTTTTTTAAAAAAAAAAGAGATTATTCACTTAGAATTTGAATTAAGGAAAACAAGTTAAGTTTCTGGATTCACAAGAAAAACTAAGGTACTTCAAAGTGTCATCAAAGTTGATTTTAGTGCTTGACATTAGATCTAACAATGCAACATCCCTGTTTATCTTTCTTTACTCATGTAGCTGGCACAAAATATTGAAATTGCTTCACTGATCCCTGAGAGGTGTCTATGGAATTCCTCATGTGTATCTAAAACTAACTCTAAAATCATCAATTGTATGAATATTATCTCACATTAAATACTAAAAACTAATAATATGTGGCCAATTTATTTACATTAAAACCATAAAAACTACCAAGATATGGAAGCAGCCCAAGGGTCCATTGATTAGTGAATGGATAAAGAAGATATGGTATATACAGAGAATGGAATATTATTCAGTCATAAAAAGAAACAAATCTTGCCATTCACAATGAAAAGGATGGACTAGAGACTGTAATGCTAAGTGAAATAAGTCAGTCAAAGAAAGACAAATACCATATGATTTCACTCATATGTGGAATTTAAGAAACAAAACAAACAAGCAAAGGGAAAAAGAGAAAGAGAGAAAGACAAACCAAGAAACAGACTTTTAATTATAGAGAACAAACTGATGGTTACCAGAGGGGAGGAGGGTAGGGGAAAGGGTTAAATAGATGAGGATTAAGCTGTGATGAACATCAAGTATTGTAATGAACTATTGAATCAATGTATCATACACCTGAACCAAATGTAACATTATATGTTAATGAACTGGAATTAAAATAAACTTAAAAAAAAAGCATGGGGATGGGTGCATTCCAGTAAAATTTCACTGATGGACAATGACAAAAAAAGAAAACAAACCTGTAAAAACTAAGCTATTGATACTTGGTGTTTTCATGGCATACATCATAGGAAACTCCTTTGTCCAGGTTCTAAATTATAGTTTGGCATTTACTTGTAAATCATTAAATTTTTAAATGATATATATGTCGACTATTTTGAGAAAATCAGTTTTGCTCAAGTGTAAAATTTCATTACAAAAACAGTGGTATTGCCATGTTTCATAAGTAAACCAGTTTGGAATTGCTGAAGTTTATTTCCTCCTTTCTCTTAAAATGTGGAATAATGGGGGCGCCTGGGTGGCTCAGTTGGTTAAGTGTCTGACTTCAACTCACATCATGATCTCAAGGTTCGTGAGTTTAAGCCCCATGTTGGGCTCTCTGCTAACAGCTCAGAGCCTGGAGCCTGCTTCAGATTCTGTGTCTCCCTCGCTCTCTGCCTTTCCCCCACTCATACTGTCTCTTTCAAATAAACAAAAACATAAAAGAATTTTTAAAAAGTGGCTGTTCATCAGCTTGATAAAATGTGGAATAACGATTGTTTGAAACACCTCTCAAACGCCTATGTGTAAGTTTATCCCAATTAAATCCAAAGTACCTAGTCATATGCCTTGGTTGATTTATCCTTTAGACCATATTTAATTTTTAGACCATATTTAGAATTTTAACAATTAGGAAAGTTGATTTATCCTTTAGACCATATTTAATTTTTAGACCATATTTAGAATTTTAACAATTAGGAAAGTTTTCTACTGGTTTTCTCTTAACTAAGTTAAACAATTATCAAAATGGACACAGCTTTTTATCTTTAAATACATGAGTATTTTGATCTCATAAAACCATGAAAGTTCAGTTTGCTTCAACTTTGTGGTAAAATAGGTGTGATTATTAAATCATGTTAAAATAAGGACATTTATTATATATTATCCATAGCAAAAGAAGTACTTTATGTAAAAGATCTGCATGTGCAAATATTGATTCCTTCAAAAGAATTCAGAAAAAAAAATACAGATTATATGTTTGGAGTGACTTGCCTTTATATTAATTATATAACTTCAATTCTACTATACAAAGTATTTCTCATCATCAAATTTTGAATGTTTTCTAAAAATTGAGTAGTCTTTATGTGTTCCCATTTCTGTCAGTTTCCCTCCAAGCTACCACTACCCAGCATGCATGCATTCACATGCTCACACACACTCACCCATATGCCTTTACTTCACAAATTTAGGGGTGCCTGCCATTTGTTTTAAAAGGCAGATTGTAAGCATTATAATGGGTAACTGTTAATTTCCCTTCATAATTGCTTTCTAAGATGCCTGCCTACTACATGTCATATACTTGCTTTTGAATTTCTTAGGACCAGTTAACATAAATCACGTAGAAATTGCATTAAATTAGGTGAAAGAGTCCAATAGTTGGTATCTGACATAATAGGTTTGTTTGAAAGAAAGGGACAAGGAAAAGTCCTAAAATGCCCTTTTAGTTAAAATACTTAAAATATGATCCTTTGGCATACATTGCTATGTCATGTATTATTATTCCATTATAAAAAGTTATTAATAAACAATATAATTAATATTAGTTGCTCCAGCTAAATATGGTTTTGTCACAAACTGTTTTCTGAAATCTTCTGTTTCTGTCACTCATATAAAGTTTGTGCAAAGCTCCGCAACATAAATTTTATTTTATTTTATTTATTTATTTATTTATTTATTTATTTATTTATTTATTTTTTAACATTTTTAATTTATTTTTGGGACAGAGAGAGACAGAGCATGAACGGGGGAGGGGCAGAGAGAGAGGGAGACACAGAATCGGAAACAGGCTCCAGGCTCCGAGCCATCAGCCCAGAGCCTGACGCGGGGCTCGAACTCACGGACCACGAGATCGTGACCTGGCTGAAGTCGGACGCTTAACCGACTGCGCCACCCAGGCGCCCCCAACATAAATTTTATTTTAATATCTAATGGTAAATGTTTGAAAAATTATATATTAACTAAAAATTGTGTTTATTAGTTTCACACTTCTGCTATCTACTTAACTATTTAATTCCATAGTTAAGGTATGCATTAAATAGATTATACTAAAATTTAAAATGCAATCTTACAATAAAATGTAATGTTCCAGGTATAGTAATAATGGGTTGGTACAGTGCCTTTTATATGTTAAGGTCAAAGTAAAAAACTAAAAGACACAAAAGAAATTGGAAAGGTGAAGATAAAATTGCATGAAGAATGTGAAAATCTTTATTTCTTTTAGCTTAAAAATGTAGACAAAGCCAACAATGCATGTATTCTTAGAAGATAAAACAGTGAACAAATACTATTCAAATAAAGGTTAATTTAACAGTAAACATCATAGAACTTGCACTGTCATTTTTTCCAATGCAAGATTTTCTTAATCTATGCTGGTTTCTATTGTAAAGGACTCATTCCACAGAGTAATGCTGTTGGAAAAGCTGATTTTTTTGTCATACTGCTTGCCAAGTATTTTGAACTGACAACAGCATTGACTAATGATAGTGCTGGAATGTGCTATTCTCAGTAGAATGGAGACCCGTACAGACCTAGGAGTGTTCTGGGGTCCAGCTTCTGTCCATCCAGAGGGTTGGTGCCATACAACAGTGAGTGATGTTCAGAATGAACAAGCTGTATTTCCTCCAGGCTGGCTTTTCGACCTTGAATTCGCTGAAAGAAAATAGCAGAAGCCTACAGTACTCCACTAAAAACATTTAGAAGAAAGTAAGACACAAGTCACATTTAAGATGATTAATAATGAACTGAGTTTCATCATGCTGGAATGTGACACTGATTTGCTTAGTAAAGTACCATAATAATATTTGAAAAATGAGTGCATGCAAGGTTAAGAGCCTATGGATTGTTTATGCCTATGCCCAAATGGGCATATTGTTCTTTGACATCAAAATAAGTCTATAACAAAGAAATTAAGAGTTAAGTCCTTTGTAAAAGTATCAGCTTAAAAACAGAGGTTAAAACAAACAAAAAACCCTAAAAAAAAAAAAACAAAACAAAAAACCTAGTGGCTACTGTTTAGCTGAGAGGTGAATTCATTAAAATCTTACTTTACATTCACTTGAACAAGCTGTTAGGACAATTTCTCTATTGTTTCTTAAAGGACATAGTAATATCAACACATTTTAATGTAATCTATTATCACAAAAATGCTGATCACTTCATGTGTGCACCTCACGGAATCATTAATCTAGATCAATGTTACTCAAAGTATGTCCGATAGGGTCAGTAATATTTCAGGAATGGTTTGTGAATAGTGTGTGATGAGGTCTATACAGAAATCCAGAGTAAATATTTAGAAACTTATAGAAATTGAACAAACTATTTTTATATCTACTGAATCTAATAAAATCTTCTGTCTTCCATTTTTATTTTACTTTTGTAGTAATTTAATGTATTTTATAAAACCATTACTGTGACAGAAGAGGTAAGCAAAAACCAAAACTGCTGTTTAGCAAGAGATATTCTGATACACTCTCTAGACTCAGTCAATATTTTTATGCACATGCTAGGGAGAGACTTTCATTTCAACAAAGAATGGTGCTTCAACATAGACAAAAGAGCACATTACATGAAACCTCAGGTAGTCAATATACGAAGTATTCTTCTTGGCCACATTTCTCAGTTGACATATCTACAAGTCCAATAAACATCATGCTGGTGTATGAAGTTAATTAGCCTTACTTCTGAAAATTGCTGGGCTTCCCAAAATTACCCAGGCAGTATTAATGTATTACTTAAAATATGTATCACAACAAAGCCCTTGTAATGTAACATATTAGTATAGAACTACAGTGAAATTCAAAGAAAATTTGTTCAGGAAATGCTGTCCTCTCATGTTCCTGACCATGAAATCACCAGGTGACATGAAAACATTGGGAGACAGCAACAACTCTCTGAGGACCAGGACAATTCCATATTCAACCTCCCTAATTTAAGAAAAGGTGGTTGCTGTTGATGTTTAAGGAAGCAGGCTGGGAAAATCTCAAATATGCTGATACTTCCTAGGGGTTTACTGGGTAGAGGGCAGAGCTCTGCTTGTCACAGAAAATAAATCATCATGTCACAGTGAGAGAGGAATGGTGAGAGATCCAAGGAGTAAGAACAAGGTAACAGGAATGATGTAAAACAGAAACTTCTTGACACTGCGCTTGTAATGTGCCAAATAAACAAATGCATATGGAATTTTCTTTGTCATAGCATTGAAATTTCCTGTTTTTGACATCCAATTTACATCTCTAGAAAAAAAATTTTAAATGCTTGAGAGAAATTATTTCTAGATAGGTACTGAATGCTGAAATTAAACCAGGTAGACAACGCTGAAGACAAAGGAAAATTTAATGACGGCCAACTGGTCAGTCATTGCTCTGATCAATAAACAAACATGTTATTGCCCTAGGTGGTTTGCTAGTAAACATTAAATTTGGAAGAGTTTACGGAAGGCCAGAACAACCAAAGAAGAATGGCAAATGATAAGATAAAATAAGCAAGAGAAAGTTCAAAGAAATATTAAAGGTTAACATTTTAACTTTGAGATTTCAGCTGGTGGAAAATCCCCCAAGATAAACAGTGGTAACTCCATGGTCTGAGTCATCTAAAATTGGAATGAGCACAGCACTGGAAACCAGACTGTGGCAACCAGTCTTAGTCTGGCAGAATAATGAACAATGTGAAATGACAGGGCTTCCAAATCTTATTTCTATGAGTCTACGAAATCCACAGCCATTAACATTTCACATGCTGATATAGTGAAACATCTATATCTTAAACAATGTCAATTCTATAGCTAACAATCAAACCCACATTTTGGCTACTGTCATAAAGCTTCATGATTTTTTTTCCCTTCCTCTTTTTCTATAAAGTCAGTTTTTCAACTCTGAATTGAAGTTCTACCTCTGGCATAACATTAAATACCATTAATAATAAACATATCTTTAGGTTTTTATAAACTAGTCACATATATTTACATACCATACACTTCATGCTTGTCCCAACTCCTTTTTCATTCTCCCACAATCCCACTTACATTCACGTGGAATGCTCAATCACACATTTCAAAAATAATCTGCTAACAAGATTTAATTATTGATGGTAGCCCAAGCGCTGATAAATCATAGAAGAACACCTGCTGAATCTCAGTAATTGTCTTCTGTACTATCAGTTAACTAACAGTAAGGATAGGGCATCTGATGCAGTCTATTTAACACTGACTTGCTCAAAGTATTCTGCTCTAGTTTATACTCTTGTCCTACCTCTTACTATTAAAATGTAATGTAGCTCCTAAGTTTTCACTTCGATTTCTTTCCGGTCCCCTTTCTCTGCTCCCTTATGAATTCAAAAAAAGTATTTTATACTGACTTCAAAAAAGTATTTTACACTGGTTCTTTTTATTATTATAGAATATATTTCTTAAAAAATAATTACACTAAATATAAGGAAGTACTTATTCTTAATAATCACCTTCTGCTCCTATGGATGCCAGACAAAATCTACAAACAAGATATACATGTTTCTACAGAAAGGGAGCAGTAAAAACCAACTCATTATGAAAAATGTTTCTACCTGGAAAAGTGATCTGGAGAAAGCATGTTTTGAGATTTATATCTCACAGGGGCACTGCTGTGGGAACTTGGTGGATGACTAAGCTAAAAATTCTGAAATTCCTTCTTTCTTAACACATAGGATCTCCTGGAGTAGTTCCATTTTGCCTCACTTTTATCAGATGTCTTAAATTTGTCATATTTAACTTTTTCTCTCAAAGTGAGGCTTCCAACAATTCTCATTTCTGGCATTATCATCAGTAATTTATTATGTGATGTGTTTATGCTTAAATATAGATATTTTCATTTAAGCCCTTCCCATATTTTCTACTTCCTGTGTAGCCTTTATTCCTTAATTTCTCTCTCATGATGCTCTCTTGAGTCAAAGGTCAACAGCATAATGAGTCATGAAATAGGATAAAGTGCTCTGATAATCGCAATTTAGGGAGATACTGATTTCCGTTCTCAGAGATACTTAGCATGCAAGATGTCTATCTGAAGTCATCTATGATTCTGACCAAAGGGATTTATGAGAACTCTCAGTATATTTGGACACTCAATGCATATAAAGGATAGCTTTCATCTGGGTCTTTCTCACTTAAAATCCCAATATAGGTCTTAAATACCTTGCTAATACAGGCTTAGGAAACAAAGCTTGTAGCTCTTCTTTCATTCTCTTAATAAAGAAACCCTGTGACGTAGGATGTACTCATTATTATGTTTTCATTCTCTGTGACCTGCATCCTTTTTTTTTTTTAATTTTTTTAATTTTTTTTAATGTTTTTTTTTTTATTTTTTTTTATTTTTGGGACAGAGAGAGACAGAGCATGAACGGGGGAGGGGCAGAGAGAGAGGGAGACACAGAATCGGAAACAGGCCCCAGGCTCCGAGCCATCAGCCCAGAGCCTGACGCGGGGCTCGAACTCACGGAACGCGAGATCGTGACCTGGCTGAAGTCGGACGCTTAACCGACTGCGCCACCCAGGCGCCCCTGCATCCTTTTTTTTTTAATTTTTAAAATTTACATCCAAGTTAGTTAGCATATAGTACAATAATGATATCAGGAACAGAATCCAGGGATTCATCCCCTACATGTAATACCCAGTGCTCATCCCAGTAAGTGTCTGTGACCTACATTCAAGAAGTTGTTCTTTCAGAGTAGGAAAAGAACTAATGTGTACTGAGTAACTACTCTCAGTGCTAAGCACCTGAGGTATATGACCATATTTAGTTCAGAGCCCCAAACAGTCTACCTTCAGGTTTGAAGTTTGACTAAAGTTATTTCAAATGACTATATCAGGGGCGCCTGGGTGGCTCAGTCAGTTAAGCATCAGACTTTGGCTCAGGTCATGATCTCGTAGTTCGTGGGTTCAAGCCCTGTGTCGGGCTCTGTGTTGACAGCTCGGAGCCTGGAGCCTACTTCAGATTCTGTGTCTCCCTCTGTCTCTGTCTCTCCCCCTCATTCACATTCACTCACACACACACTCTCTCTCTCTCTCTTAAAAATAAACATTTAAAAAATTAAAAAAAAAATAAAATGACAATATCGAATCTCTCAACACATCATGGTTCTTTCCTAAAGAAATAGTCTTTCTGAAATAAAGCCCGTTAATGCAACCTGATTATAGAAGGAATGTTCTGAACATGATCTCCAAAGTCATACTGTGACAGGATAAAATGCAGCCTACCCACACCCACCCACACACAGAGCACACACACGGTATAGATTCATATTTTTTTCTGCCAAGGAGCTGGGCAAAAAGGAAACAGTTCTATTCCTTCCCCTCCTGTGTTCAAAGCCTGGATTGAGGCCAGTGTCCTAATCAGTTCTCATTGGCCCTGGAGGAATCAGAACCTTTTGTAAAATATAATAAAGGGCATAAAATCATGATAAAATGCATGAAAAAGCAGTGCCTTTGGTTAGGGAACTAGAAATAATTTAGCAGAACAGATGGATTGCATTGGTTTGGTATTATTGAGGACATGAAAGGGCTCATTTTGTGGCAGTTCCAAACTAAGAGAAAATGTCCAACTTAAATTTGACAAGTCAAAGTACCTGCCTCTGCTGGGGGAGACCCTATTTTCTTTAATCATTTTCAAAGTGGTGACATATTAGGCAACAATTTCCACTGAAATATTTCATTTTCTGAAAATATTTCATCCATTGTCCCTAAATATAGAGATGCATTTATTTTTTCCTACAAAAATTCACAGGGTTGGCGACTTCGAAAGCTAAGAAATCATAAACGACTTAGGACTGTCAAAGTCACCTTCTGTTACAAATTCCATACTTAATATTTAATGGGTAAGTTCACAGCCTATTCATTTTTCTTGATACCCTTCTCTCAAACAAATTCAAGATTCTGGACTCATTGCTCATGTCCAATGGTATCTATTGGAGTTTTCAAATGCTACATTCAATTGTTTCTTTGATTTTACATAAAGGATTTTTCAATCCCCTTCCCCCAACTGCATTCTTTGCTTCCATATATCCCTCATGATAATAACTTATTCCTATCAGAGTTTTTCTTATAAACAAAGGGGAGTGAAAGAAGGGAAGGAGGCAATTAAGCAGACAGGCAGCCCAATAGGCTTGTGGTCCTTTCAGCTGGTCACATGGAAAGAAAATAAACTGGAGGTCAGGAGCCCTGAGTTCTAGGTTCAGACCGTCACCTGTCTGTAACATGCTCCTAGCCAGCTATGAGGTACATTTCAGGACTCTTAACTTCTCCATTTATAAACATTAGGAGGTTTGACCAAATTACTTCAAAGTCCCTCTTTAGCCCTAAAATGATAATATTCTATGTGAAATGATCTTATACACAATAAAAATTCAACATTCTTTATTTTAATTGATAGAACTGACTTAGGCAAGCAAATATAATAATTGAAGTAATAAATTACTAAAGTTGAAGCAAGAGTGGAGATCTCACTATGAAGGTTTTCAAAAGTATATTAGCTATACTTTGAAGCAATTTCTTAATGTTTAATCATAATTGAAAAATAAGTATATTTTCTAAAATTCCTATTCCTACCTTGTGATAACTTCAAAATAATAAATACATTTTCCAATTTTTAAAAGTCTGTGTATGGAACTTCTGAGTTAATGCTACCTTTGTTTCTCAAGTAAATGCTAACTTCTGTTACACTCCCATGTTCACATATTTGACTCCATTCACCTTTTTGTCTCTATCCCATTAAGCTTAAGTTAAGAAATAGACCTCCTGGGGGCGCCTGGGTGGCTCAGTCGGTTAAGCTTCTGACTTCGGCTCGGGTCATGATCTCACAGTTCGTGAGTTCGAGCCCTGCGTCGAGCCCTGCGTCGAGCCCTGCGTCGAGCCCTGCTTCGAGCCCTGCGTCGGGCTCTGTGCTGACAGCTCAGAGCCTGGAGACTGCTTCACATTCTGTGTCTCCCTCTCTATCTGCCCCTTCCCTGCTCATGCTCTGTCTCTCTCTGTCTCAAAAATAAATAAACATTAAAAAAAATTTTTTTTAATTAAAAAAAAAAGAAATAGACCTTCTGGTATAGTGGTTTTTAACACTGTCTGCACCTTGAAATCAGCTGGGGAAGATTAAAAGGTATTATTGCCTGGGTCCTACCTCCAGAACGTCTGATTAACCTTGGGGACACCCTGGGCATATAGATACTTAGAAACACCCTGTGGGTTTTAATGTGCATCCTCAGTCAAGAACTGCATGTTAGAAGGAGCTGTCCATTCTTTCTGCTCGTAAATGAATTCAAGATACTGACACTCTACTGACCCACATTTCAAACTGTAGTTACAACAAATGGTTGTCACAGCAAAGGTTGGGAAGTAAGAAAGATCTATCTGTTCTTCAAAACAAGTGCCTCCACTTGCTTATAAAACTGCTTGATTCGGTCATTGCAATTCACGTAAAGCTATTTCTGGGTGCATAAAGTAATTGCAAAAGAATTTCAGAGAACAGCAAATCCTATTCAATAATAAAGGTCTGAATGGTAAAAAAGTATACATGCTATATATTTCTTAAAAGTTTATTTCCACCCATTTCAAAATATTATGCTCATCAAAAAGAAAAAAAATGTTACCCTTTAGTGTAATTGCTCAATTTTTATGATTTTATGTAACTGAATCTCCTAGATTATAATTATTTTGTAAACAACTGTAAATGAACATTTTAACGGTTTGGGCTAAAGCATTGATTTTTTAAAAATAGTAATCATAGGGGCACCTGGGTGGCGCAGTCGGTTAAGCGTCCGACTTCAGCCAGGTCACGATCTCGCGGTCCGTGAGTTCGAGCCCCGCGTCAGGCTCTGGGCTGATGGCTCGGAGCCTGGAGCCTGTTTCCGATTCTGTGTCTCCCTCTCTCTCTGTCCCTCCCCCGTTCATGCTCTGTCTCTCTCTGTCCCAAAAATAAATAAATAAACGTTGAAAAAAAAAATTAAAAAAAAAAATAGTAATCATATATGAAACAAATTTTGTCACAATAAATATTTTGCATTACTTTAGCATTATAATTTTCAGATGGTTAAAAACATGTAACTATTCATTTTTGTTAATAGGCGTTAGGGGCACCTAGGTGGCTCAGTGGGTTAAGCATCTGACTCCTGATTTTGGCTCAGGTCATGATCCCATACATCCCATACAGGATCCCATCCCACAGAGCCACACACTGGGCTCTGTGTTGACAGCATGGAATATACCTGGGATTCTCTCACTCCTTCTCTCTCTACCCCTCCTCTGCTCATGTTCTACAAACAAACAAACATTTTAAAAAATAAGCTTTAATGCTGCTCTTAAAAAAATCCCGTATCACTCTCCAAATGTGGGCAGTCTGTCTTATTTCCTTTTGTTGATTGTTTTCCACACTAATTCTTCCTTTTTTATAGAAAAAAATAATCAAAACAAAAAATTCCAAATCATCTTAATTCTGATTATAGGCTGCACAAGTAGCTTTAATGTATTTATCTGACTAGGTTCACTCTACTGTGATATACAAATATCTCTCAGAATAATTACAAAATGTATCCTGGTTTACTCATCACATCTAAATCATTTGTGCCACTTCTCAAGACTGTCCTGTCCTTTAGAGACAATTCACAAGACTCCCTAAGTTTCTTACTGCTTTGTGGTTAGATTCTAAAACACAAACACACATAAAATTTTCTTTTTGCAAGCTAAACAGTAAGCTGTTATGTGCTGCCATCTAGTTAGATTACTCTATAAAACAAATGTTTAATTGAATTAACTTGCAGTATTCAGTGCTTTTTAGCAGTTATGTCAGAAAATCTGCACATTCCAAAAGTTTTTCTCAAAGAGTATTATATTTCTTTATTTAGATTTGAAAAAGGTCTTCTAAAATTACCTGTAATGCACAGGAAGGTGTGGGACCCTAGCCCTGAGCTCCTTGGCATCTTAAGATTTTACATTAAACCTGCTCTCCACTTTTCTCATTGGAATGGCCGAGGAAGTCCCAAAAGGCACAACAGTAGCTTGGTTTTGGGTCCCCGAATTGTTTTGTAATTACTTTGTGTTGGCACTTGAATAAAAGAGTTAAACATTTCAGCACAGTATGTTGCTTATGGTTTTTACTTACGAATTAAGCGAAACAAAGTTATTCAATATTAGTAACAAAGAGCCAATGCAAATTCCACATAATATGTAATCCAACAAAAGCATTATAAAATCTTATTATTCTCAAAACAAATGTGAGAGCAAGCAAATGTCTGTGGGTGGCTTGGTGGGGCTGAGAGTCATGAACACTTCTGGAAAAACAACTGCAAGTGCATTTCTAACAGATGATGGGTCAATCTCTGCAATTTTTTAAGGACAGAAAAGCAAATTGTTTTCTTCAGGGCACACACACTTTAGAAACCTGGCTACCTAATCAAAGGACTTGTTTCTGAGGAGGATACCGAATGACCCTTCCAGATCCACTTCTTACGGTGACAAGAAAGCTACCGATTTTGCTTTTTGCTCTCTAAAGAATCAGTAAACTAAGTATGAATGATTCAGTTGGGGAAAAAAATTAAATAGTACTGGCATGAAGGACTAACCACCTCAATTTTTAAAAAACAGTGCCACGTCATGCCAAAAGAAGTTGACCCATGTATCCACTGTAATCTAATATGATGAAGACTAATGTTTTCTCTGGCTGCTAATCAGGACTAGTAAGCACAACCAATTTACACTACAGCTTACAAGTCAAAAAGCAGTATGTTTACTAAAACACTCTAAAAATTTTGTCTACTCTTAACCAAAGAAAGTGTTATGTGCCAAATGAGCTCCTTAGCCATCTAGTTTCATATGATATCACTAGCTGGAAAAGATCTTAGCAAATATCCTGCCTAAGAGCCTCATCTTACACATGGGCAAACCAATGAGTAAGGTTAAATGAGTTGACAAAAGTATACAGATAATTAATGGCAGGAGTAAGGCCAAATCTAATGTTGAACAATAACCTTTGAAGGAATCCATTTTGATCAATTTTCTACACTGCTAAATAAACTGACACAATACATAATTCTGATTTGTGGATCAGTCTATTATTTTGAAACAAAGGAGGCCATTGAATGTTTTCAAATTGCCATCTTTCCTATCATATCATTGTTTAATTACAAAATTGACTATTCTGTTGGTTGAGGAAAGGTGACATTTCTTTGAATGCCAGTAGAATGGAGACTCCTTACCTTCTTTCCCAGTGAAATAAAAAGCCAAAAACAAACACAAAGACAGAAGGAGGTCAAGCTCTTCAACATTAGGTCTGGGGTACTTCCTCCTTTGCATTCTGATATACAACACTTCTACTTCCATCTCTTGTTCAGATGGCCCTTCTGATGCTGTCAAGACTATGGAGGCAGCACTGGACCACACTCTTTCTCATTTTATTTTTCTTCTCCAAGCTAAATCAGTAAGAGTCTTTAAAATCACTGAAACATAAATTAGTAACTCAAAATCCCTTGTGATTTTATAATTACATATTTTTTTCTTGACCATTTGATTAATATCGGCTGATCCCACCAAATGGTAATCTCCTTGAAGACAGGGCATGAATCTTCTCTAGATCCTAATACAGGAGCCTGGAAAACTCAAAATTTTGATGTACTGTTGAATGGATGAATCCTGTTCTTAAAGTGTACATCTTAAAGATTCTACCATTCTTAAAGTGTGGTGGCCAGATCAGCAGTATCAAGATTACCCAGACACATGTCAGCACCCAAATTCTCAGACCTCATCCCAACAGGACTCCACTACTGCTGAATATGAACCTCTGAGGCTGGAGCCCCACAATCTGTATTTTAGTATTCCCAATGATTCTGATGTGTGCTAACATATGAGCACCGCACTAATCAATAAATGAATACCACTTATCTGGCCACAGGTTTCAGCTTGCTGACCAGCTATATGTCCCCAGAAATCTGTTGATACCTTCTCTAAAAGCACTGGCTAACTGCTAGCTATAGGTGGCTACACAGACCTGGCAGGAAAATAGTGTTCAAAGATGGCAAATCGCTCTCTGGATATTGGGGAAAAACAAACTGACCCAGCTTCTATGTATTATATTCTTATTCAATTATATCCTTTTCTGTAAAATCTAATAAATCCTCTCTCTTTTGAGACAATTGAGTTGAGTTCTTATTGCTCACACCAAGACAGGAATTTGTCTATAATGTTTAGGAAAGAGTGATAACCTAGACACCAAGGCTCGTATTCACATCCCTGGAGTCCTAGATGCACAGATTTTACCCTCTCAGGAATGCATGTTCTAAACATAATCAAGGAACAAACAGAACTGGAATTTAATTTCCTAGTAGTCCTATCTAGACAAATTTAGAAAGAAAGGTCTCATTCTCCTGAAGTCTTTGGGCTATCATGGTAAATATTCATTCATACCCAAGCTGAAACCTAACTTCTCTCATGGAGTGAATAAGTCAAGTCCAATTGGAAGATCCTGTCATTGGCCTTGATCTCCTTAGAAGGTTCATAAACACTAACCAGGAAACCTATTAGCCCATACAGGAAGAATTTTCTTGCCTCTTTGACCCTTAATGCTCTCACCATGTACCTGACCACTTGCCACTTATAGTATACTTTTCTCTTGTTTTTTTCAGCAACTGATTCTAATGAGTTTTGGTGAAATGCTAAAAGATTTGTTTTATGTTTCTGTGGTTTTCTCTTCCACATAATTGAAATTTTCAAAATCATTTGGCTTGAGACAAAAAGGTTAGCATCCTTGCAAGATGATTTAATAATATATTAAATGTGTACATTAGATTTAACTTGTCAAAGCAAAAACTTTAAAAGAAAATCCACAACGAACATGTACATTTTAGGTGCAGTTACTAGGAAGAGTACTGGTTGATGAAACAGATTCTACTATTTCTGAGTAGGCTAAACTGTTCTGAAATAACCTCTGTGTGTTCCCTTTTTATTTTCTCCCATACTCTTCTGATAGAAACAATCAAGAAGAAAAAAGGAGTTATGTTTCTTTTGGTTCTGTTTTACCCCTTTTGTTACTATGTTTTACCTTACAACCTGAAAGTCTCTAGAAAAGGGTAACATTTGTTTGGTTAATGATCATTTTTAAAATTACATTTTGGGGCGCCTAGGTGGCTAAATCGCTTAAGTGTCCGACTTCAGCTCAGGTCATGATTGCATGGTTTGTGGGTTTGAGCCCCACATCGGGCTCTGTGCTGACAGCTTGGAGCCTGCAGCCCTACTTCAGATTCTGGGTCTCCCTTTCTCTCTGCCCCTCCCTTACTCACACTCTGGGTGTGTCTCTCTCAAAAATAAATAAACATTAATTTTTTTTTTAATTACATTTTGAATATTCCTAAAATCGTTTACATACAAAGAAACATCAACCTCTAGTTGTCTTAAACTCTTTTTTTAAATGGTTTTAGAAATTCCATTTTATGATTAGGTCAGCATGAAGTCCGAGATACCTGGTAACATAGGAGCAAATAAATACATATGAGCAACAATTTCATCACTTAAGCAATCAAACAACTGGTGAACTGTTATCAAATTATGTTAGCAAAAAGAGTGTTCTGTTTATATTATTAAGAAATTATGGGGGCGCCTAGGTGGCGCAGTCGGTTAAGCGTCCGACTTCAGCCAGGTCACCATCTCGCGGTCTGTGAGTTCGAGCCCCGCGTAAGGCTCTGGGCTGATGGCTCGGAGCCTGGAGCCTGTTTCCGATTCTGTGTCTCCCTCTCTCTCTGCCCCTCCCCCGTTCATGCTCTGTCTCTCTCTGTCCCAAAAATAAATTAAAAACGTTGAAAAAAAATTAAAAAAAAATTATGGATATTTTTGTAGTTGGTCTTCATTAAGAGCAACTCTAGTGATCTGGGCTTTCTTTTTTTTTTTTTTTTTTTCCCAACGTTTTTTATTTATTTTTTTGGGACAGAGAGAGACAGAGCATGAATGGGGGAGGGGCAGAGAGAGAGGGAGACACAGAATCGGAGACAGGCTCCAGGCTCCGAGCCATCAGCCCAGAGCCCGATGCGGGGTTGGAACTCACGGACCGCGAGATCGTGACCTGGCTGAAGTCGGACGCCTAACCAACTGCGCCACCCAGGCGCCCCGTGATCTGGGCTTTCAAGTGCATTATTCGTAGTGTGATTGTTTACCAAAGACACTTATTTAGCTGACTGGTCTAGGGCTAGACTCACTCATTCTCATTAGCCCCACTGTACTTCTGCCATTTCACCCTGGGTCTGATATCACATCAGTCAGTGCTGTTGTATAAATTGAATTTTATGCTTTCAAATAATACAGGACTAAAATAATGTGATGCATGAGGAGTTGAAAAAGAAGACTGATCAGAAAGGGGTAACAGATTTTTAAATGTTAAGACCAGGATGAGCCATTTTACATTTCACTTATTTCTGCACTTTGCTCCTTTCATAACCAGTGCTCTTTCAGGTAAAAAGATTTAAGGAATACCATAATCTAACAATGCATTTGAAGTCTCTGATCAGCCACTGCTAATTTGGCTGGGCTAACACTCCAGGATATAATAAAGACCTAAAAGTGAAAAAATGTAAACAGCAATGCCTCAGCTGGCAAAAGCACAGAAAAAAATGCCAAGGTGGAAAGCATCTATAGTAGATGCAACGGTGAAACAGAAACGTTCACGTGAATAAATGTCCATTAAGACCAGTTCACCACAGATTAGTCCCCTTGCTAGTTTACTTTATTTACTCCATATGGGACTGTGTCGACCACATAGTGGTTTGGCCTCCACAGTGCATTATCAAAAACATAAAAACCTTAAAGACAACTCTATAATTTACCAAAAAGTATGAAATCCTTCTGCCATATAATATGGACGCTACTGGCAAGAGATGAATAACAGACTTTCACTCAAGGAAGTATCAGAGAAATAAATCTAGCTCAAATTCTTTCACATTAAGGTTTTAGGTAAAGAGGATATATTTAATCAAAAGAATAACTTTAAATATGAAAAAAATTTGATAATTCTATTATAAACATATAATAAAACTTGTGAAAACTAAATGTGTACACAATACTTTGGTGTACTCATTCACAATCCCAATCTGCTGAATGACCCACAGACATTACCCATGTTTTCATGTAAAGAAAAAAACCTACAAGGTACATTATTCACCTTCAAAAGAGAAAAATCAATAAAGGAAATAATACATCCTCATAAATGAATGTACTGAATAAATGACTTTGTATTTTCAAAATCAGTTCTTTTCACTACTTTGCAGAGAAGGATCAGACTGATGTCATTCGGGCATCAAATATCAGCAAGAGCACAAGACTCTAAGAAACATTCTGTCTGCTCTGGCATTTCCTTCTCAACTGATATATTTTACAGGTTTACTTTAAAGTAAATTGGCTTTGAATAGAAATATTCTGGACCACATTTTGGGTTGCCAAAATTTAATTAACTTAAAAGTAGTTGCATAAATTGCTTTTCTATTTTATCAAAGTAGAGTGAATTCGATGTAGTCTCAATATATCAGTTTCCTCATGATATACCTTTAGTCAAAATATTATCCATTTAATTTCTTCCCAAACTAGTGAGAATCACACTGGATTTCCTTCACTGATCTGCAAAGACTGACAACAAAACCAAAGAGCAACATGTTATATTGTCAGTCTGTAATAACAAGGACTATATTTGTCTTGTGAAATTCTATAGTTCTAGTCCCTAGAACATGTTTGAACATAATACAGACACAGGTAAAAATACTTTTGATCAATAAATGTTAAAGTAATGTGAAGAAAACATTGGGGATATATTTTTTTTAAAATGTCTTAGACTCAAATATAGAATGTTACTGGGTCTTAGGCAACAATGGACAATGATAGCAACCAAATAAAACAGCTTATTGTGACAGATTTTGCAAATCTGAATACAGGAAATTTTTTGAATTGATACCATTTTTATTTGTGAAAGCCGAAAGAAACATATTTTTCTAAATGAAAAAGGGACTCGAGGAATCTTCAGAAATGAGTCTAAAGAAATACCAGTAAAATAAAAGTACTCAAACCTTCACTATAAAAACGGAAGATTATCAGCCACTTCAATAAAAAGAAGTTACTTTTCTTGGTAAGAGGACAGGTCATCTTTAAATCTAGTCAATTCCAAAGGCAAATTTGGGATATATCTGAGTTCAAAGTACAGCTTATAATAATAAATAACAACTCTCAGCACTTAACAGATTGTGAAGAGTTTCCCAAAAATTTAACTGAATAAATGATACCTATCTGGAAACAAGAATGCTATCATGTGTCTCAAAAAATGCTGCAATAATCGCACACATACATCATGCAACTGCTCAGTCCATCAACATGGACTGAGTTCCCCCTAGGTGCCTAGCCCAGAGTCAGGTCAAAAGTGCTATGCTACAAGTATCAATAATGTTCATCGATCATGGTGTCTGTGCCCAAGTATTAACATTTTTCTACTACTACCCAAATGAATACTGCCCTTTTTACATGATTTATTTCAGTAAGTAAAAGAGTGTAGCCAATTCAGGATTACCTCACATTTATTTAGCAGTCCAGTTTCTTGCAGCCGTGACCAGATGCTCTGTATTCGTCCAGCGTGCTCAGGGTGAGTGGTGGAATTGCCACAAATACACTGGTGTTTCAGCATCAGAGGGTCGTAGGCAATTCCTTCAGCACAAAGAAAACACAGCACAAGATTGAGTAATGATACAAGGTTATGATAAAATGTTACGATAATATGATTACTCTAAAAAAGGCATTCTTTTAAAAATAAATTTACAAATAGAGAAATAATATATATTTGAAAATTCTAGCACATAAGAGTCATTTAGTCCTGTTTATCTGGATGTAAATGCAAAAATAGGTCAACCCCTGGATTAATCAGTACTGAGCACACCCTAGCTTAGTAAATATATAAAGGGATGAAGATGGTAAAATTTTAAGAAACTTCAGATTTTTAAAAATACTGTAATTTTACCAGTCTTCAATCACTATGAAGTAAATCACAATTCAGTAAAGATCTATATGTTATCACTGAAGCCACAAAATGAGCTCTCTAAATCATGAATTAATTTCATGAGTAATTCTAGTTTCACTTTCTTTTTTTTCAATGCTTGTTTATTTATTTATTTTGAGAGAGAGAGAGAGAGAGATGGAGAGTGAGCAGGGGAGGGGCAAAAATAGAGGAGGAGAGAGAGTCCTAAGCAGGCTCCACAATGTCAGTGCACAGCCCATGCAGGGCTTAAACTCATGAACTAGTATTAGATCATGACCTGAGCTGAAACCAAGATTTGGATGCTTAACTGACGGCCCCACCCAGGTGTGCCATCTATCTTCACTTTAGATCAGGGTTACACTTTTGTAATAAATTAGAAAACTTTCCAACTGCTTGCCCATTCTGCTCAGCAGTTCTTCCAAAGATGTACAGAAAGAGTTTATTCCTTGCTTACTGTGCTTTTCTCAGTTTATGCCAATCTGTAAGCAATCTTATAATATTGTGGAACATCTTAAATGTTTCTTTAAAAAAATGAAAAAGTAAAAGAAAATGAATTAAGTCGATTGCAATACCTTTAGTAGAGATTCCATAGATACTGAATATAATCTGCTTTTAAATTATCATGAGTTAACATATTTCATATTTTAGTTAGACTCTATGATGAGTTACATGAAATGGATTTTATAGATACATAAAATAGGACTTTTTAAAGCAACAAAGTAGATGATAATTACAATGCTGGTTAATTTTGAAAAGATTTCTACCCTTAATCCAATTCCTTGGGGGGAAAACATGTTACTTACAAAACTGCCTGACATAAGAAATCATTTAACCGATCAAATATTCCAACAAATTACCATGGAAATACATTATCTGAGGACATGGAGTGAAGACAGAAGAAGACCAAAATTAAAAAGCAAAAATAAGTATCTATTCAAGAACAGATAAAGACCAATAATTTGTTTTTTTTTAATTTTTATTTTATTTTTTTTCCAATATATGAAATTTATTGTCAAATTGGTTTCCATACAACACCCAATGCTCATCCCAAAAGGTGCCCTCTTCAATACCCATCCCCTACCCTACCCTCCCTCCCACCTCCCATCAACCCTCAGTTTGTTCTCAGTTTTTAACAGTCTCTTATGCTTTGGCTCTCTCCCACTCTAAGCTCTTTTTTTTTTTTTTTCTTTCTCCTCCCCCATGGGTTTCGGTTAAGTTTCTCAGGATCCACATAAGAGTGAAACCATATGGTATCTGTCTTTCTCTGTATGGCTTATTTCACTTAGCATCACACTCTCCAGTTCCATCCACGTTGCTACAAAGGGCCATATTTTGTTCTTTCTCATTGCCACGTAGTATTCCATTGTGTATATAAACCACAATTTCTTTATCCATTCATCAGTTGACTGACATTTAGGCTCTTTCCATAATTTGGCTATTGTTGAGAGTGCTGCTATAAACATTGGGATGCAAGTGCCCCTATGCATCAGTACTCCGGTATCCCTTGGGTAAATTCCTAGCAGTGCTATTGCTGGGTCATAGGGTAGGTCTATTTTTAATTTTCTGAGGAACCTCCACACTGCTTTCCAGAGCGGCTGCACCAATTTGCATTCCCACCAACAGTGCAAGAGGGTTCCCGTTTCTCCACATCCTCTCCAGCATCTGTAGTCTCCTGATTTGTTCATTTTGGCCACTCTGACTGGCATGAGGTGATATCTCAGTGTGGTTTTGATTTGTATTTCCCTGATAAGGAGCGATGTTGAGCATCTTTTCATGTGCCTGTTGGCCATCCGGATGTCTTCTTTAGAGAAGTGTCTATTCATGTTTTCTGCCCATTTCTTCACTGGGTTATTTGTTTTTCGGGTGTGGAGTTTGGTGAGCTCTTTATAGATTTTGGATACTAGCCCTTTGTCCGATATGTCATTTGCAAATATCTTTTCCCATTCCGTTGGGTGCCTTTTAGTTTTGTTGGTTGTTTCCTTTGCTGTGCAGAAGCTTTTTATCTTCATAAGGTCCCAGTAATTAATTTTTGCTTTTAATTCCCTTGCCTTTGGGGATGTGCCGAGTAAGAGATTGCTACGGCTGAGGTAAAGACCAGTAATTTGTATTGTAAAGTAAGTCTAATGGATTTTATTATTTTTTTAAAAATTTTGTTAATGTTTTATTTTTGAGAGAGAGAGAGAGAGCAAGAGCGCATGCGCGCAAACAGGGGAGGGGTAGAAAGAGAGGGAGACACAGAATCCAAAGCAGGCTCCAGGCTGTGAGCTGTCAGCACAGAACCCAATGCTGGAGTCAAACCCACAAACTGCGAGATCATGATCTGAGCTAAAGTTGGACCCTTAATCACCTGAGCCACCCAGACGCCCCTCTCTCTTTGACTTACAATATTGTGTTAGAGGAATGCTACTCAAGAGGCAAAAATATTTATCTCTGAGTGTACTAAAAATCATGCAGAATAATGACATAGGTATTTTCAAACCATGTGGTAAAAATTATGTCCGTGAAAAAATGTCATTTTGCTGGTCCAAACAATATCCAATCTTAACACTCAAGTGGCTTCAAAATCCATCCCTATGCCCCTGACTCACACTTTCATCATTAGTGCTGATCCCTCTTTTAAGGAGCATACTTTCACACTTGTCTATTCAATTGCCCATCTAAAATCTCCATTTGGATGTCTCATAATTTTTATAAAGTGAGAATGTCTCAGATTTGAGTTCATGATCTTAAGTCACACAAAATGTCTCTCATTTCAGTAAGGGACATCATGACCCACCATTTCTCACTCTAGAAACCTTAGTATCCTGCAGAAACTCCCTCTCCAAAGAACCAACAAGTACTGTTATCCCTCCAAAATACAACTTGAATCACTAGATTCTTATCTCTAGCCAAAACCACACATAATCCAAGGTACTACATCTCTAAACTCCTCAAATAAAGCCTTTTCACTGGCTACCTGACTTTTACTCTATCCCATTTGACACACAACAGCTACTTTTGCCTAAATCCTTTGGTGACTTTACTGACGAGATTAAAATTTCTCAAGGCCAAGTTTCTCCAACTTACACTTCACATACACCTCCTCTCTTGACCTCTGTTTCTTCCACAAGGGCCTACCTTCCATTCTTCAAAGCAATAAAAAATATACATGACTTAGGATCTTCATACCTGCTGTTCCATCTATGCCCCCAAATTCTTCCTTCTGGCTCCCCATAACCCATACCTCATTTGGCTAATTTCTATTCACCCTTCAGGGCTAATGTTTTAATATCATCACGAACGGATGTTGTACTTTATAAAATGCTTTTAATCTACTGAAATGATCATATGGTTTGTATCATTTCACTTATGGATGTGATGTGTCACATTGATTGTTTTGAGAATATTGTTTTGAGACTCCCACCCTTGCATCCTGGGATTAAATCCCACTTGATCATAGTATATAATTTTTTAAATATATTGTTGAGTTCAGTTTGTAATATTTTGTTGAGGATTTTTGCTTCTATATTCATGAGAGATACTGGCCTTATATTTTTTTTGTAGTCTCTTTGTCTGGTTTTGGTGTCAGGGAGATACTGGTTTCATAGAATGAATTTGGAAGTTTTCCTTTTTCTTCTATTTTTGTGGAATAGTTTGAGAAGAATAGGCATTGATTCTTCTTTCAACATTTGGTAGAAATTGCCTGTAAACCAGTCTGGTGCTGAACTTTTGATTTGGAGAGAATTTTTTGATTACTGAATCAATCTCCTTAGTGGTAAATGGTCTGTTCAAATTTTGTATTTCTTCCTGCTTCAGTTTTGGTAGGTTATATCTTTCTAGGAATTTATCCATTTGTTCTATGTTGTCTCATTTGTTGGCATATAGTTTTCCATCATATCTTGTATTGTTTGTATTTCTGTGGTGTTGGTTATTTCTTTTTCATTTGCGATTTTGTTTGAGGCCTTTCTCTCTCTCTCTCTCTCTCTCTCTCTCTCTCTCTCTCTCTCTGAGTCTGGTTAGAGGTTTGTCAATTTTGCTGATCTTTTCAAAGAACTGGCTCCTGGTTTCAGTGATAAGTTCTATTGTGTTTTTTAGTTTCTATCTCATTTATTTCTCCTCTGATCTTTTTTATTTCCTTCCCTCTACTGATTTGGGGTTTTGTTTGTTGTTCTTTTTCTAGCTCTTGTAGATGTAATGTTAGGTAATTTATTTGAAACTTTTCTTGCTTCAAAGTAAAACTGTATTACTATAAACTTCCCTCTTAAAACTGCTTTTGCTGCATATTAAAGGTTTTGGAATGTTGTGTTTTCATTTTCAATTGTTTCCATGTAATTTTTGATGTTTTCTTTGATTTCTTGGTTGACCCATTCATTGTTTAGTAGCATGTTATTTAACCTCTATATATTTGTGGTCTTTTCAGATTTCTTCTCATGGTTGATGTCTAATTTCATAGAATTGTGATCAGAAAAGATACATGGTATGACTTTGATCTTTTTGAATCTGTTGAGGTTTCTTTTGTGGCCTAATATGTGATCTACTCTGGAGAATGCTCCATGTGCACTCAAAAAGAATGTGGATTCTGCTGTTTTAGGTTGAATTGTTCTGAATATGTCTATAGAATCCATCAGGTCCAGTGTGTCATTCAAATCCACTCTTTCCTTGTTTTCTGTTTGGATGATCTGTCCATTAATGTGAGTGGGGTGTTAAAGTCCCCTAATATTATTGCATTACTATGGATTATTTTCTCTATGTTTGTTATTAACTGTTTTATGTATTTGGGTGCTCTCATGTTGGGTGCATACATATTTACAATTGTTACATCCTCTTGCTGGATGTTTAATACATTTTCAACTACAGTTTCATACTACATAAAAGACATGTTAATGGCAAGAGACACAAAAATTACAGCATCTCTCTCATTTTGAAAACATATTTTTCAAGACTAGAGATTCTAATCATTAAGTTGTTTAATTTTTTTCACTATTTCATCTCGACGTATCTAACTTTAGCTCCACAGTAGTGTTCGTCTTTTAACATTTTCTCCATAAACTGCTGCAAAAAAATATTGTAAAACAGGCTATAGTAGCTGGAAGTTATT
The DNA here is from genome assembly GCF_028018385.1 of Neofelis nebulosa. Lineage (NCBI taxonomy): Eukaryota > Metazoa > Chordata > Mammalia > Carnivora > Felidae > Neofelis > Neofelis nebulosa. The sequence goes on from NC_080785.1 coordinate 58,249,325, forward strand.
GCCAAGTATCTGGAGATTATAATAAAAGTCCAGGAGCTCTTGGAAAGACATTTAAATTTAAGGGGAAATAAATAAAAATTTGGAACTCTAAACCTCCACTTACTCATCTTAATGATGTAGCAATGAGGTGTTAACAGGTAGAGTGGAAGGTGAGACTTTAGCCTCATCCTTCCTCTCCATTCCTTTCCTCTTTTTTTTTTTCCAGAAACAAAAACTTATAGGGTGAGAAATAAGCCTGTCCCTCTCTTTGGAATTCATATGGAATTCTACTTTTCTTTGACCCTTTCTTCCCTACTGGTTACAATTTGTAACATAAGCCAATGGATCAATCTCTCTCTTGATCAATGGGACAAGAGTTAAAATTAGGATTTGGGAAAATAAACAAAGGAGTCTTAACATAAAGTCTTTACCTGTATTTTAAACCCTAGGCGTTTATTTTCCATCCAAAAAGTTTCTGATACATTTCTAGATATGCTTGGACCCTGTACTTCCTCTGACTTTCAGCTTTGTTAAATGAGATAAGTATTTGAACCACCTACTGTGTATCTTTCCTTTTTCTTAATCTTTACATGTAGTTAAGTCATCAGCTAGCTATAGAGTCCATTCTGGTCTTCAGGTTTATACCTAGTTTCATATGACACTGTTAGGCTGAGTCTTCTTTGCTCTATCAAGAAAGTTGAGTCTAGAATATTTAGACCTAAAACTCTTGATCCTGATTCCGAGTTCTTAACTTTCAACTTTATATCGCTTTTCTGGCAACTGCCTGAGGTTTTATACCTTCTCAGGGTATCTGCTCAATGACATTTATTAAATATATTGCAGGGCCAAAGGATTGAAATTTAACATGATACAAAAATAAATAGCATGATAGCTTTCTGAAAGATGTAAATGCAATCAACAGTCATTGAATGTTTATTATGATCCAGGTGCCACCAATTTCTTTCCTTCTCTCTCTCTCTCTCTCTCTCTCTCTCTCTCTCTCTCTCTCTCTCAGTGGAATCATGCTTTATTGGGGAGAGAGCACTTTATGCGACCAACAGATGAAAGCAGCCCAGAAGGCATCCTACACATCACACTGAAAAAGATACACAAGAGGTTCTGCTAAGAAACATCAACTGGAACATGGATTCCTCTGGGCAACTTCCCCAACCTCATCCCTCTGAGGGGTTGGGACAACTCCCAACCATTTCCTCGAAGGCAAATGCAGTCTGCTAGATACAGCCCCTCAAGGATGCCTTCTTAATTTTTGTAAGGAACAATTTCTTTAGATGTTTTGAAGTCTTTGTTACTTTCCTTCCACATTTTCTCAAGTCCAGCAGACCATATTCTGTATAGATTGTGTTGATGTCAGCACGAGGGACATCATCTTTAGCCATAATCAAGTCTTCCAGGGTTACATCATCAGCCAGTGTCATCCTACTTGTATGGATCCTGAAGATGTGCATCTTAGTCTTTTCCTGGGGCAGGAGGAATTCAATCTTCCTGTCAATGAGGCCTGGTCTGGTAAGTGCTGGATCCAAAGTTTCTATTCAGTGTGTGGCCATGATAACTTTCACGTCATCCCCTGAATCAAATCCATCCATCTTATTCAACAGTTCCAATGCTGTTTGTTGAATTTCCCTCTCACCACTATAACTTGAATCATATTTTTTTTTGTTCCAGTGGCATCAATTTCATCAATAAACACAACAGAGGGTGTATGTTCTTCAGCAACTTGAAATAATTCCCTAATGAGTTTGGGCTCATCAGCTAGGTACTTCTGAATAAGTTCAGAGCCAACCACTCTCAAGGAAGTAGCTGAGGTTTGGTTTGCTTTGGCTAATAAGGTTTTACCTGTAACAAGTGGACCATAGAGAATGACCCACTGTGGGGGCTTTATACCCATTTCTTCATAATATTCAGGAGAGGAAACTCCACAGATTCTTTAATTTCCTGGACTTGTTTGTCCAACCCCCAATATCATCGCAGGTTTCCTGAGGGGCCTTTTCTACCTTCATCACTGTGACCAAGGGATCCAGGTCATCCATGAGCACCCCTATGACAGCATGTGCCTTATGGCCAAGTAGGACCAAGGAGCCTAGTTCCAGCAGATCCTTGTCTACAAAGGAAAGAATGCTGATGTAGTGTTTGGATACCACAGATGCAGACATGATGGAATAATTGTCATCAATGATCTCTTCCAAGGTTCCTACTGACATTGGGGCCTCCCTCAGATCATCCACTTTTGATCTTTCCCCTCTTTATTTTCATTTATTCATTTTATCCATTTTTTCCTTATTCCTAATGAATTCTTCCCCCATGAGAAGACAGTCTTCAATTCTAACTTCAATAATTTTAACTGGCACTGAATGTGAAGTGTCACCAGTGGCAGCCTGCTGGCAGCATCTGGTCCCTTTGTTTTCTTTTTCCCCACTCTAGTTGGTTTAGGAGGTTCATATCTCTTTCTTGTCCTTGTCATCCTTCTTGCCACCTCCAGGGCCATGACTACCATTCTGACCTTGACCCATCTTGCTTTAGTCATTCGAATCTCAGGTGCCAACAATTTCATTTTATTACATTTAATTTATTATCTAGTAGTTAAGATGAGGCATGTATAAATATAGTTGTATGAAATGATTTTTAAAAACTCTGTATGGTAAGGAAGGAAAAAAATATAGGGCTAGAAAAAAAGACCTGAAATTGGTATAATCACTAAAATGGATAAAAAGGGTTATCTCGAAGCAAGGGCCATTTCTAATTTTTTCCACTTCATACCTACAACAGCTATTATACTTTTTATTGATAATTCTAGTCTATCCATAAGGTTTATCATGCTTTTTATTTCTAGATCTACTGTACTCTTTATATGCTAACACCTACAATATTTGTTATAATATCTTTTATAAGATACACTTAAAGTATTAGTGCAATTTTCAATTAAGTATGAAATGTGATTTGTCGAGCAAACAAATGAAATATCTAAAAATAAATGTTTAAAATGTGTTAAATTGTGCCTCTGAGTAGATAAAAGAATTTTTAAGACTTACAAATGTAAATCATCTTACCAGAATATCAGACAGTTAAAAAGGAAATAGAAGAAATCCCACTTTAGGCCTTCTAACTAACACTGTCTGATTGTCTGTTGAAACCTAGAAATTGGACTGGTATTGCCATTCAATAGCATAGCCCAAGAGCATATTCAACCAGCATGTAATTTGGCAAAAAGTCAAAAAGAATTCACTACACTTGTTGGCAAATAGCTAGAAAGACTTCTCTATACTCAAGAATTAGTGAGCAGGGGCACCTAGGTGGCTCAAGTTGGTTAAGCATCAGACTTCAACTTAGTTCACAATCTCAAGGTCGGTGGATTCAGTTGATGGGTTTGAGCCCCATGCGGGCTCCATGCTGACAGCTCGAAGCCTGGAGCCTGCTTTGGATTCTGTGTCTCCCTCTCTCTTTGCTTCCCCCCCCCGCCATTATTCTCCCTCTCCCTCTCCATCTCTCTCTCTTCCTCTCTCTCTCTCTCCCTCCCTTTATCTCTCTCTCAAAAATAAACATTAAAAAAAGAATGAGTGAGCAAAAACAAACAAAACAGATGAACAAAACCCAGAGCCTATGAGAATATGCTACAAAAACTGTAAAGGAAACACCATTCCTAGTAGTTAGGTCAGTGAAGATGATTTACTATAGGAACCAAAATAAAAACTTAGAAAACTTTTTGGCATCCCCAAATGTTAAAAGAAGCCAAAACAGAAGCCAAAAGCGAAATGGAAAATCATTATAAAATAAAAGCCAATAAAATAGAAGCCAAAAGCTAAATGGAAAGTTCAAGCTAAATTAATGAATAAAAAGAAAGATGGATAAATACTGCAAAGAAACAATAAATAGTAGCAAAATTAAAATCTAAACTGGAGGTAACAAAAGAGGAATTTACATTTCAGGAAACTGAATCGGTGCTACTGAATATAAACTTAGAGATGTACACAATGAGCAGAAAATATGAAAGTCAGAGAAGAGGAGTCTCAACAAAAAGTTGTAATTTCCCTCAAGGAAGAATTCAGAGTAATAGAATAATATAAAGAATTAAAGAATTTTTTCCTAACTAGAAAGAGACACGTACATGAACATGTATCTGCAAATGCTCATCTTAAAGATGATTTGGGGTTTTTTAATTAACAAAATAAAGAAAACATACTATAAGGCTACAGGAAAGAATAAACAGGCTGCCCACAAAAGAACATATACTAGTATGAATTCAGACTTCTAATCAATGCTAAACATTGATTACTGTCAATGTACAAAAACAAAAACTGTCCAAATGCTTGAGCATTTGGCTCTATTTCCAGACTTTTCAGACAGAAAACATGTGCCCCAAGAAGTCTATGTCCAACTTTGCATGAAGGGAATAGGATGATAATATTGTCAGGCACAAAAAGCCCAAAAAATTAAAAATTAAAAAAACATAAATATACATATGTATCTATGTTATATATATACTTATAAATATGTATGCTATGATATATATGTGATCAAGTTTAGTTAATCTCCTAAATAAACAAAATAGCTATTTTTATCATCTTCAGTAAGATTCAGATGAGCAAATTTTTGAAGATTTTTCAGGAGAAATTCCAAGTGCCTATGTTTGAAGATGGTAATCTCAAAACTGATTCTTTTCCCAAAGGAAATTAATCTCTCCATTCTGATAAAGGTAGTAACAGAAGTTGCTCTAGAGGTTTTATTTATTTATTTATTTTTTATTATTTATTTATTTATTTATTTATTTTTTAATATATGAAATTTACTGTCAAATTGGTTTCCATACAACACCCAGTGCTCATCCCAAAAGGTGCCCTCCTCAATACCCATCACCCACCCTGTCCTCCCTCCCACCCCCCATCAACCCTCAGTTTGTTCTCAGTTTTTAACAGTCTCTTATGCTTTGGCTCTCTCCCACTCTAACCTCTTTTTTTTTTTTTTTTTTTTTTCCCCTTCCCCTCCCCCATGGGTTTCTGTTACGTTTCTCAGGATCCACATAAGAGTGAAACCATATGGTATCTGTCTTTCTCTGTATGGCTTCTAGAGGTTTTAAAACACACACAAACATACACACACAATTACACACATACACATATACTTACCAATACACACATGTACACAAAAAGAACACAAACATACATATAAATTTTCTTTATTCTGTTAAAGAGAGCCACATAGGAAGATGAAAATATACTGAAAACAAATCCATATTTTACTTATGGTTACCTCTGAATGATGGAATAATGGGTGATTCTTCTTTATAGTTTTCTAGGTTTACCAAATTGCCTTCAATGAACATGTATCCTTTTTCTCTAATTAATAAGAATATAAACATCACCCTAAAATTTGACGTAACATACCAATGATAGTTTTTTGTATAATTTTCAGTATTTTGTGTCTATTTACTCTCATTTCACTCAGTTGTTCATTTGTTGATTTACTTGTTTATTAGACAGTAAATATATATAATAAGCACCTTCCTTATACTAGCCATGTATCTAAGAAATGGGGTTAGAGAAAACAGAAAAACAGTCTCTTTCCTCATGGAGAGCCCAGTGGAACACAACGCCTGAAATAAATAAGTAAATACAATATTTGGGGAAAAATCCAGTTTGTTATGAGGGATCATAAAGAATTCAGATTTAGCTGATCAAGCAAGGCTTCTTGAAGGAAACAACATATAAACTAAAACTTGAAGAATTAACCAGAGTTAGCCTGACTTGGGAAAGTATCTTTCATTGAAAGAAAGGAAGGAAGGAAGAGAAGGAGGGAAAGAGAGAGGGAGGGAGGGAAAGAGGGAGATGGAGAGGGAAAGAGAGAAGGAGGAAGGGAGGAAGGGAGGAAGGGAGGGAGGGAGGGAGGAAGGAAAGAAGGCAAGCCAGTGTTGCTATTCTCACACTGAAATATTCAAATGTATTTCACTTTCCATCATGCTGTTTCACCCACTAAACGTCAATTGAAAAATTCTTTCAACTCAATTATTTTTAATGGCTTTCACAATGTTGGTTTGGTTTGAGTACTATGATTCTATTCACACTAGACACTGACTAAAAAGATAATATCACAAAGAAAGAACTTCCTCACAAATTATGTAAAGCAGCCTAGCGCTGGGAGAAAGACCTTAAATTGTACTGATAGGGAGGATAAAGCCAATCAAATTCATTTGCCATTAAATCTTTGTTTCAGGGAATCTCATTTGGTACAATAATACCTTATACTCTCCAAGTCCTGTTGTGAGCCATGGCCAAGCCTCATCTCTATTAGAAAGACCTGAGCAGAAAAGATGACTATGGTAAAGATAATAAAATACACTGCCCTTTCCTTAATTATCAGAAGTTATATAAACAATATGTCTTGGCTTTACATAGAACTAAAACCTCTACCTTTTAAATTGACTATTACAAAAAATGAGTATTAATACTCAGATTCCAATCATAAAATCCCTTTCAAGGAGTATGTGGCAACCTGGCTATACAACACATATTCTTCATTATCATTAGAAGCATCATAATCTTATACTCTTCTTGCCCATCCTAGAAATAACTGTACTCAGGCATTGTGTAGGACCACCATGTAATGGCCACATATTAATCCATTTCTTGGTCCATTCAAGTCTTCACAGGAAATAGTCCAAAGACTTCATCCTACAACAACTGACTGAAATCACATACAACATTTTCCACTTGAAATACTGATTTGTTCTTTTCAAAAAGCGGGTGGTGTGGCTGCTCTATCTGGTTGCTGAGAATCCACATGGAAGGTGAAAGTTTGAAAGGTGTGCCTTGAAAATTATGTGAGTTAAGTATTAGATAACTTTTTAGTTGTGGCAAAAAGTACCACTCTTACAGAATGGATTTAAGTAAATCACCTACCTTTGTAACGTACTTTTTTCTGCTCCTACCTTTTTAGTGGAACAACTACTGAGCATGTGAGATTGTATACCATTCTTTTGAAAAAAACCTAAATATTACTAAGGAATATACTTGAATGTCACTTTTGATTTTTTTAACTGTATCTATAGCAGATATTTAAAAGTCAAAAGAAAAGAATTTAGTGCTTAAACATACTTTTAAAACATACTAAAAATCAAAATCTTAATAGTTCATCTCTGAAATCAGATCATTAGAAATACTAAAATGAGGGATGCCCTGGTGGCTCAATCGGTTAAGCTTCTGACTTCAGCTCAGATCATGATCTCCTGGTTCATGAGGTTAAGCTCTGTGTCAGGCTCTGTGCTGACCATTCAGAGCCTGGAGCCTGCTCAGATTCTGTGTCTCCCCCCTCTCTCTGCCCCTCCCCACTTGAGCTCTGTCTCTCTCTCAAAAATAAATAAATATAAAACAAAATTTTTAAAAAAATACTACAATGAATTTTGAGATCATGTGTATCTCAAAGATTCTCAGAGAGAATGGAGGCTACAGGAGAAATTTGGATTAAACACTATGTGGAACAAGCAGAGTAATGATGGTACGTTTCGTTTCCTTTGGATTTGGAAAAGCACTAAATGAGAGTTAGCAACCAAATATGTATTTTTAATCAGAATGGCAATGGAGGGGCTATTAGCATACATGTAAATAACACACTTTGTATACTTGTTTTAAAAAATTGAGCCATTTTAAGAATTTAAATGTTAGGATGCAATTTTGAAGACCAAGTGAGAGAATAAAGTTTTTCTCTACCAAAGTATATAATGTTAAAATCACTTAGTCATTCTTCTTTTTTTTAATGTCTTTATTTTTGAGAGAGACAGAGAGTGAGTACTAGTGGGGGCGGGACAAAGAGAGAGGGAGTCACAGAATCTGAAGTAGGCTCCAGGCTCTAAGCTGTCAGCACAGAGCCCCACGTGGGGCTCAAACTCAAGAACTGCGAGATCATGACCTGAGCCAAATTCGGATGCTCAACCGACTGAGCCACCCAGGAAGCCCCACTTAGTCATTCTTTAACTGGAACAATAATTACAAAGCAACTTTCAGTATTTTCAATTTGAACTATCAATCCTAAGTGTTTATGACTGTATGTACATATATTATATACATTCTATGCAAACTAATGTTTGTTGATTTAATTAAAATTTACTGTCTATTAAATATAAAATACTGTTTTTAAAAAATATAAGTGTATATAATCATTCAGATAAGAAGTGTGCTTAAGTCCATTAAATATGAAAACAGTCTCAAGCTCACTTCCCTATTTGTGTTGCTGACATTATGAGAAAGAAACTAACCATCTGAAATGATCCAGTCTTTGGTTTGAATGATTAGGTTGTTTGTCATGCTTCTATTAGCAGTTATAGTCTACTTTTCACCTGGATTCTTCTAAGGCCTCCAACCCTGTCCACCTGGCAACACTGCTTTCTCAAGCTTGTAGTATTATTCTAATATTCAGAAATCTTACTTTATTCATATTTAAGGAACATATAAAAGCAGAGGAAACCAAAGCATATCAGGAAAGGGTCACCCCTCTTAACCAAGATAAGAAAATCAATCAATAGGATTTCAGTAGTAGACAGCGACATACTGTAGGAACAGTACCACAAAACTTTATGATGAAGTTCACTTTTAAACTAAGGAAATAATTTTGAGTGAATGGAATTACCACCATGATAGGATGATCACTGATTGCTCTGTGTTCTCTGAAAACTTGTGGCCACTATGATAGGCTGATCACTGATTGCTCTGTGTTCTTTGAAAACTTATGGCCAAAATAAAAAATATTTTCTAGAGAAAGAATTTAGAAGAATGTAATTCTTGAAGGCTACCGATCTGAATAGCTACAAATAGTACTCCTCTGCATCACATATCTGGTTTTGAGCAAAAACTCTCTAAAGACCAAGGATAGAACCAGGCACAACTTATCCCATCAGATTGTGCTGACACTGGGCTACAGTCCTGGCTTATCTGGGATACCAGGGCAGGTCTGCTATCCTCCAATACAGGGATCTGAGGCAGTGGTTAATATGGTACAAGAAATACATGCAAATATACCTAGCCTGTAACTCCTAGTATGGAATGTTGGCCTGTGCAATAACACCTTGCAAAAAGTAGTTCCTCTGCATACTTATTAAAGATGTCCGTCAAAGTTAAATAACTTGGCCATTCCATTCATATTTTTAAATAAAGATGATATCAAAGCTTGGGAATGTGATTTTAGAAAAAGCATTTTAACTTTTCCCAGCACAAAGGGTTGTATGAGGTCACTGAAGCCACAAAAACAAACTGGAATTCTGAAAACTGATTCAAAAATAAATCAGATAACCTGTAAGAGTCTTTGAGAGAAGGTGCACATGAATTCTCCCATGCTACATCCAAGTTATGAGTCCCTTAGGGCTATTTTATCTTTCATTTGATCAGCCACAAGTTTGAGAACATGGATATCTTATGGATCCTATTCTTGTGAATAGGACAGAAAGGAGTATTTATCCACATGGATATTTACAGCATAGTTCCTTTGGAGAGGGAAGGGCACCCCTTTTTTGTGTGTATGTTCCAGCCTTGACCTTCCTCTGGCCTTTGTTTTCCTCTGTAGCCAGGTTCTAAAATAACACAGCTGTAGGCAAAGGAAGAGATTGGTCAAATAGCCCACCCAGAGGTGCCATAATAAATGGAAATGAAACTAACGTACGTAGCATTAAGCAAGGTTTGCCCTGGCCAACTGCCTCCCAGGAGTCATCTAAATGGCAAGTCGGAAGAAAACAATGAAACAAACAAAATGTGAAAAACAAACGTGGGGAGAGGCACTCTTCAGAGTCAAATAAAGCTGAGCATCATAAATTTCCTAGTGGCCAGGACTACTAGGAGGAAGAGACTGAGGAACACTGCTAAAGAATGTTGTAGGGATTTTGTTTCCAAAAGGGATCTATGCACCTGTTGATATGTTTTCCAGGCCCTTGAATGATAACAATTTATGAGGCTATTAATACTAAGCCCAAGATTTATCAGATGTGCTGTTTGTCTTGTGGCCAATATAACCTCATAAAATTTGGGTTGCACTGGGTTAAAATGAGCGTTCTGCTATTGGAGTTATTCAAAGCATTTAAATTGCTTAATCCCACAAGAACGGTGTATGTAGCCTGCCTATTAGGGAAAGTCTTTAGGGATTCCTACCAGTTGCAGAGCCAGGCTGGAGGGGGCAGTCCATTTCTGGATGAGGTAAAATGGAGGCAGCAGGGGAGGAATGAGTCCTGGAGACAAGACGATGTTTCTCTAATCCATCCATGCCAACCACAGCCAGCTGAGCTTGGCGCACGGAGCGCGCACGTGTGTGCTGGGGCTCCAGGAAGGGCTGTTGCCAAGAAAAGAGCACAGTAGAAAGAAACATGAGACAAGCATTGAGGGAGACACTGAGAATGACGTGTAAACAAATTAAGTTCATCAGGTCAGAGACATAATAAACGGTGTGAAGGAAAAAGAAAAAAAAATAGAGAAAGGGAGAGAAAAAACAAGATCTAGTCAATAAATCCATTCAACAGATGTTTTCACACTGACTTCCAGGGCTTGTCTGCCTGGCTAAGGAGGAGGTGATGGCAGGAGACCTGTCAATTTGAACTGATTGAAAGAAACAGACCTTTAACCTCAAAAGGAACATCAACTTAGACTCGTTTCCTATCTTGATAACAACATTTGAATATAGCTCCAGAATTGTTGCAACACAAAGTGGGAAAGCAATTCAACTGCTTTCAAACTGCCAATAAGGCTAAATTCTGAAAATTCTATCTTGAATTTATTCAGTAATATTGGCAATAAAATTTATGGGAGCCTAAAATTACCAATTATATGGCTATATTTTATTACCTTTCAGCCTTCATATTATGGTATAGAACAATGAATTTTTCATAGGTTGAATGGTATAATCTCAATAAAATAAAAATTTTGTTTCTTTAAAGAGTATTAAATATAATCTCAGCGATTTAACAATGTTAACATGTTTCATACTGTAGTTATCAAATCAAAAGCCTGAGTTTGGAATTCCTCGAAGATTCACTTAGTCCATACTTCTGTCTCCAAAAAAGACTATCTCTAAAACACAGACAAGCAGCTAATTTAACTATCAATATTACATGGTGAATATACTTCCTCTTCTTCAAAATCAGGGAATTCCTAACTCTTGCACTGCTTTTTATGATTCTTTCCTTTTCCATATGCTTAACAAATGTGGAAAATGGCTGAACAGTGATATATAAGATGATTTGATTATTGCATGCCATAGAAATTGATGCCAAAAAGTTAAAGTCTTTTAAGTATAAGACTAATTCCTATAATTTTAAATTTTTACATGCCTTTATGTTTTGATCTACCTGGCTAGCATTTACTCTTTCAAGACTCGATGCAAACATTACCTCTCATTAGTGAGGATTTGCCTTACACCTCCTATTAGGTTAGGTGCTAACACCCATCATTTGCGATGCTTGTATTTCTAGCACAAGGCTTGTTATATCCTAAGTGTACAAATTACCCACTTAGAATGCTAACAAATCTACATACAACACAACTGTACTCAATGCATATTGCATGGTTTTATGTCATTATTACTTCCCCTGTATATGAGTTAATGGCGCATATTATGATTATGATTATGAATGTTTCATTATAGACAACAGGCAAAGACTGCCCAATTTTTTAAAAATAATCTTTTAAAATTAACTTTAAAATAAGTTGTAATTAGTGTATATGTACATATTGTTACTGCTGTATACAATACAGCAGAATAACTGTACCATCAATCAGTCAGTTGGAAGTCATCTGTCACATACTCAGGCTTTGGGCATTGACTGTGATGATAAGGATGGCTTGGTCAGGATCTAGTTCTAGTTATAATAGTTTTAACACTTTGACAGGAGTTTAACTCTCTTGTTTTCTTGAGTGCTTCCATCTATAATACCCTGAGGATACAACAGTAAGTATGACACAGTCCCTCCTCTGATAGAATTTATAATCAGAGGGAATGCAAATGCGTAATCATGACTTGGGGAATTTTCTACGGGGAAAAGGGGTTTTTCTGCATTTGATCTAAAATGCATGAGTAAACATCTACCTGAATGTCTGTAATCTCCATTTCTCTGTCTCTTCCTACTGTAATTTCTTTAACCCTCATCTAACCTCATGCATAAGGCCTTTGATCACCATATTCCTAAGACAACCCATCTTACTTCTTTCTGCAAGAATTATCTTCCTAAGGCCCTCCTGTAAGCAAAAGTTGACACAAAAGCCTCTGAAGGAAACTGAAGTCAGAACTTCCCTAGCCTGGCATTTGGGCCTCTATGACCTTAGGCCAACCTGCATTCTCAACATTAGGTCTTCTATTCCTTTTCCAAGTTCTAGCCCAAATCCTATCTACTGTACAACAAATATCGTTCCCAGGGCTGCATTCTCATTGTCATGAGCCCTGGGCACTATTAACTTTTTTGGGTTCCTTCCTCCATAAGTAATTATTAGAAAATTACATTCTATGCTTATATTGCCATACAATGGATTTTATATATATTATATTTTCTCTTTTGATTAAAACATTAAAATTTAAACATTCTGGGAGCACCTTCAAGTATCATGGGCTCTGGGCATAGTGTCTACTGTGTCTATGGAGACAGTGGCCCTAGTCCTTTGTGTTCCACCAATCTTTTGTGCATCATCCCTTTAGGTGTATCTATGAAGCTGCACATTCAGCAATCATGCACATCCTCCAAGAAAAACCTGTAATTTTCCAAAGAACCTTTTTAAGCTACCACATTAAATGTACTTTCACTTTCCATTACATTCCTAATACACTTTTTCTCTCTCCTTCTCCTTGCTGTCATCTTTTCTCTATTAGACTTACTGCATGCCATAACCACTTCCTGAGCTCATACTGTGTGCCAGATACTCTGCTGGTGTGTGGAGCCATTTTTATGTTCATTGTCTAGTCAGAATACAGATACTAAATATTTCTAAGTATAATGTAATCATAAATACAATGAGTGCTGTATAGAATAAATGCAAAGTGCCATAAAAATGTAAAGAAAAATCTGATATAGAGGTTGAGGGAACTTGCTTCTAAGAATGTGATGTTTAAGATGTGAAGGATAAGTTGAATTAGTCAGGTAAAGAGTGGGGACAAGCTCTAGACACACTGTGTGTGTGAGACAAATTATCTTTGCATGTATAATATGCAAAGTTTTTTGAACCATGGACTGGATGTAACTCATTTCTGAGTTACATTTTTTGAGTTTATTTTCTGCTGCATTGTATATCTTGTTCTTATGCTTTCTTGAACCTAAATAACTATTTACACATTGAAAATATGTAACATATTTGGAAGTTAAAGGCCAATTAAGATGACTGGGGTTACTGAATGGTTTTCTCTCTTAACTAAAGAATCAATACTGTAAGAGCTCCATGTAAATAATATCCACTAACTTCTTTTTAAATAAAAGGGGTGCCTGAGTGGCTCAGTCAATTAAACGTCCGATGTCGGCTCAGGTCATGATCTCATGGTTCATGGGTTCAAGTCCCGCATCAGGGTATGTGCTGACAGCTGAAAGCCTAGAGTCTGCTTCATATTCTGTGTGTCTCTCTCTTCCCCTCACATTATGTCTCTTTCTCTCTCTCTCAAAAATTAAATAAATGTTAAAAATTTTTAAATAAAATATATTTATTGCTTACTTGAGCTTCACAGGAACCTTTTGAGATAATGGAATAATACTTTGCTAAGCCATAAGCGTGAAACAAATGTTACATCTTAATACAGAACTTCATAATCAGGTAGGCAAAATCCTACTTATCCAATCTCTACTATTAGGAATATAGCAACACAGATAAGAGACAAATAACTACTTGTTAAGTAGTAGTTATTTATCACATATAAGTGTTCATCCAATATCTATTGTACATGCAGAAGAAAAGAAATCCCATGTTGGGTTGTATAGACAAGAAAGTGAATTAACCATGGCTCCTGATCTTGTGGGTTGACATTCTATATTCAAGCACTTTATCCCTAGTTGGTAAGTTCCATAAGGATAAAAGCTTTGCCTATTGATTCAGATATTCCTATGTAGTGTTTCAGATGTAGCCAGTGTTAATAAATATATGATGAGTAAATAAATACTCAGGAGATACATAGGCATCCTTAAGATTGCTCTATAGGGATAAAACAAGAAAGCCTCTTATAAGCAATCATAACATAGTCAACCAAAGAATGGCTAGGTAAAAATATAAGAAAATAGACACTAAACAATTATCAAAAGACGATACTCTGAAATCATTTAGGGTTAGAGCCAAGAGATAATGAAAGAAATGAGTGATTTGAAAATTATTTTTCCTTTGTAATTTTATGAAGTTTCCAAACCTTCCATGTACCACCCATATTAAAACTTTAAGAAAAATGGTAAATGGTTTTAAAAATACACAGTCAAAACTTAGACATAAGAGCATAGGTCAAATATTTTTGAACCTTCTACCAAAAAAAAGGACTAAAGAAGTGAGAAAAGATTATTCACTTTCAAGAGTTGACCACAATTATATACCCTTTTACAAATGAAGTATGGCTTTTAATATATAGGGGGAATCTTGATAATCCAGTAAGGCACACATTACTATGCTCATATTTGACAACAAAGTATCACAAAATGGTAAGCCACTTTTATTTCTGATGGATATTACTCCAAAGCAATAAAAAGCTTTCTGCTTGAGGCTGAAAATTGAGACAATTTTTTTTTATTTATTCTAAGAGAAAGAACAAACAGGGGAGGGGCAGAGAGAGAGGGAGAGAGAGAATCCCAAGTAGGCTCCGCACTGTCAGAGCAGAACCCAATGAAGGGCTCAAACTCAAAAACTGTGAGATCATGACCTGAGCCAAAGTCAGATGCTTAACTGACCGAGCCACCCAGGTGCACCTAGTTAGTATTTTTGTGTTGTAGCTGGAATTTACTGATGTGTTTCACTACACCTTTTTTTTCCTATTAGCAATTTTAATAAGAGATAATTTTGTCCATAGTTATTTTCCATAATTTTAAGTAAGTACAAAAGAGAATGTTTCTGTCGCGTTTTCAGAAAAATAAAATGCTTAAGAGCACAAAACCTATTGTTACTAAAAATTAGATGCATACCCAAACTAAACTTTCATCTACTGAGCCTCACTGAAAAATGTGTCATGCCCACATGAATAATAAATACAATGTCCCCTCAAAAAAGCCTTTTTGCTTAAGATATCTTTTAAATATACTATCTTGAGGCTATTTCTTAAGCATACATTAGTCCTTCTTTTTTCAGGTTATTTAATTGGTGCTTTGGTTTTGATTGGTTACTTTGCCAGACTGTCATTCTGAGAAACTGTCTCAGGTTACTAACTGTAAGACAACATTTTCTTATATGAAGGAAGTAAGTGGTTCAGGCCTTATATGCCTGAACATCATCTGTCTCCTCCCACTGATAAAAACTATAAATTACTTTCACAGTAGAGTTACTATGCATCCATTTTATAAATTCTTCAGTAATGCCTAATAAGACATCAATGTCATTGAGGCTCAAGCCTTTCTAAATATGGGGGATAGGCACTGCTGTCCCTTTGAAAGTGGGTAGGAAAAGGTCTTGAAGTTTTCTGTATGGCAAGCACAATGTTCTTCCTTAGAGTAAAATATTTATTTAGAGGTAGCTTGCTAATGGAGATTATGAGGTAATAAAGCCCCTGGGCAGAGGCAACATCAACATTATATTTTTCTTTAATTTTTGGTTATGTTTCTGTTTGGTTTTGTTTTGCATTCTTGTTGTCATTGCTTAAGGACCTCTTTTATGGCTTCTGGGTTTTCACTTTGTTCTGGATGGTTACATTTGTTTCCAGACATGTGGGTGGCTGCTCATTATGTGCAATAATCAGTATCATTATGCAATTTCAGCAAGAACAAATACAGAAATAAAAAATTATAGTGTTTCATCTTTAAAATAATCAGTGAAATAATCAGAATTATTTGAATTAGCTTATTAAAAGATAGGACCTAAAAGAAAAAAATATCATGGGAAAACAATTATGAAAAAAGTTAAAATTTGATTTCCAAGGCCATTTCTTTAAAGAATATATGTTCCTTCTTTATTGGCATTATGAGCAATTTGATTTTCTTTTTGGTTTCACAGTGTTTTGAACTTCAGGAGTCTTGTTTTTCAGAAAACTAGAATCATAAATATGCCTAGAGCCTATCTTGTAAAATGCCAAGGGCTGCGGGAAATTTGCATGTTATCAAGTATTTGTATTATTCAGGATGGATGCATAAATACTGATTAACTTTAGACTGTTTAAAACTAAACATGCATGTTAATAATTTAAAAGGAGCTTAAATAAAAATGATGTATATAACTTTAAAGAAGACAAAAAAATTTTGGAAAAGAGAAAGGGAACCCTCTTGCACTACTGGTGGGAATGCAAACTGGTACAGCCACTCTGGAAAACAGTATGGAGTTTCCTCAAAAGTTAAAAATAGAACTACCCTATGATCCAGCAATCATACTACTAGCTATTTACCCAAAGAATACAAAAATACAAATCCAAAGGGATACATTTTATATGCGTAAAATAGATGATGGGGATTAAGGAGTGCACCTGCTGTGGGGCACCTGGGTGGCTCAGCCAGTTAAGCATCCAACTCTTGACTTGGGCTCAGGTCATGATCTCATGGTTTGTGGGTCTGAGCCCCACGTCCCTGACAGTGTGGAGCCTGTCCCCCTCTCTCTCTGCCCCTCATACTCTCTTTCTCTCTCTCTCAAAATAAATAAACTTAAAAAAAAATGGGGCACCTGGGTGGCTTATACTCTCTTTCTCTCTCTCTCAAAATAAATAAACTTAAAAAAAAATGGGGCACCTGGGTGGCTTAGTCAGTTAGGCACTAGACTCTTGGTTTTGGCTTAGGTCACGATCTCACATTTCATGGGTTCAAGCCCCATATCAGGCTCCACACTGACAGTGCAGAGGCTGCTTGGGATTGTCTCTCCCTCTCTCTCTCTGCCCTCCCCCACTCACTCTCTCTTTCTCTCTCAAAAATAAACTTAAAAATTTATTTTTTAAAAAAAGAGTGTACTTGCTCTAATGAGCACCAGGTATTGTATGGAAGCACTGAATTACTATATTGCATACCTGAAACTAATACTACACCATATGTTAACTAGAATTTAAATAATTTTTAAAAAGAAAAAGAAATGACAACTTAAATTTATTAAAATTAGCCATTTTGATAAAAAAGAAGCAAAAGAAGCAGTAATATAAAATAAATGGAGAAAAATGAAACATGAAAAAAGCTGAACTATAATGCACAAAATGAGATGCTAGGAACAAACCTCAATTTATTACTAACACAGGTGATGTGAAGGTACTCAATTTACCATTTAAAAGATGAAGACTATGGATTAGGAGATTAGGTTAAGACAGACCAAGAGCCTTCAAAGCCCTGAGTAAGTCATATCGATTTAACTCCTGTGCACCCAACTCTAAGGACTGCAAGAATCTATCCTACAGCAATTGATTGCAAATCAAACACTTTAATTAAGCTAAGCCCTTACTAGATTGGTGGGCCTCCATCCCACAAAAATTTAGCTAACAGCTAAACACCCTAATCAACCGGCTTCTCTCGCCTTCTAGGAGGAAAAAAAAAAAAGGCGGTAGAAGCCCTGGCAGTATTTGAAGCTGCTTCTTTGAATTTGCAAATCAATGTGATATTTCACCAGAGAGCTTGGCAAAAAGAGGGCTTCAACCTCTGTTCTTAGATTTACAGTCTAAGGCTTTACTCAGCCACTGTAGCTATGTTCATAAACCGCTGACTATTTTCCACTAACCACAAAGATACCGGAACTCTCTACCTTTTATTCGGTGCCTGAGCTGGCATATAGGAACTGCCCTCAGCCCTCTAATTGGAGCTGAACTCAGCCAACCCAGTACTCTATTAGGAGATCATTAGATCTATAAAGTAATTGTCATTGCCCATGCATTCGTGATAATTTTCTTTATGGTAATACCAATCATGATCAGAGGCTTTGGGAACTGAGCAAGTTTAAATTAAAAGATTTTATTAAGACATACAAAAAATACTAACCAAAAAAAAAAAAAAAGAAAAAAAACAAAGGGGCAGAGGAGGAGGAAAAGCCTTGTGCAGCCATCCTGAAAAGAGACAAAACAGACTTTAGGGGGAAAATATTAGAGACCATATAAAGTTACATATAAAATAATATGAAAGTTAAATTAACAGTGACAACAAATTTAAACCTAGGAACATAAGCTCAATATGTAAAGAGCATAACTTGGCAGAATTACAAAGAAAAAAATTAAAAATTCACATATGGTAGGAGGTCATAACAAACTTAACAAAGCGATCGAGGTTACAGAAGATCTGAATAACCCAATTCTCTAGTTATTAAATTTTGAAACCAATAAAATACTCTTTCAAGCACCTATGGAACAACTACAAAACTAATACAATAAAGCAAATGTCAATAAACTTTTAAAAATTAATATTTATAATGGAATATTATTCAGTCTTAAACTCTGACATGTGCACTAATATAGATGCACCTTAAAGGCATTAGGCTAAGTGAAATAAGCCAGTAACAAAGGACAAATACTATGTGATTCCATTTGTATGACACACCTACAGTAATAAATTCATGAAGACAGGATTGTGGTTACCAGGGGCTGGGAAAAGCGGGAAAGACAGTTATTATTCAAAGGGTACAGAGTTTCAATTTGGAAAGATGAAAAAGTTCTGGAGATACACTGTGGTAATGGGTGCACAACAAGGTGAATATACCTAATGTCACTGTACTCTACACTTAAAAACAATTAAATGGTAAATTTTTTGTTATATATATTTTCCAGGAAAAAAAGGAAGAATATTATAAAGATCATGTATGCTGATGACATTATAATCAGAGATATAAAGTATGTAGATGAAAATATACACTATACTCTGTTATTGAAAGAATTAAAATCATAAAGATTACAGTTCTTCCCAAATTATTTCTGGAATGTTTCAGCTCATTCTAAATTTTGTATAGATTAAAGGCAGAGATGAGCTATGTGAATTTTGAACATAAGGAATAAGCAGGGAGATAGGCCCAACCAAATACCTATACATACTAAAACCTAAATCATATAACACAATAGAGTATTATTACATCATTGAATAGAGTATAATAAATTAGTAGGATAGAATAGAGAGCCCAGAAGGAGACCCATGACCATATGGAAACTCCGTAAATAATAAAGATGCCCTACAGAATAGCAGTTAAACAAGGAATGTCTATACGTGATGCTGGGAAAACTGGTAACCTCTAAGGGGAACAATAAATTTAGATTCCTAATACTATCTGGAAAAAGAAAGGATTAAAAACTAAAATGTAAAATTCACAATTTAAAATATTTAATAATGTGGAGAATATCATTCTAAATTTGGAGAAGGAAAGGAATTTAAGTACTTTATAACATGAGCCAGTAAAATACACGCCACCATGGAAAAGAGAAGAGACTAAACAGGTTGGAATGTTCACTGAGCATCTGCTAGGCCCTGAAAATGAGGCCTGCTGTCCATTCACTGAGGCCTAAACACTGAGGCTGGGGGAGGAGGGCCCAGGGTTCCTCCATCTGAAGCACTGCTTTGTACAAACCTAAGCACACAAAGCAGGCATCACTTTAGGTTCTGACACAAGTTCATAACAATTCAAGGCCATGTGCTAATCAGATCTAGGTCTGGGTCCAGACCACTCAGCCTAAAAGAAAAGACAAGATAAATTAGGGGTAAAATGTTTGCAAATATTTAATGAATAAAGCAATTTTTAATGTTTGCATTACATACATAACTCTTAAAAATAAATGGGGACAGAAAAATGGACAAGTATGAACAAGGAATACCCAGATAATGAAACATTTCAATAAACCAACAAATATATGAATAGAAACAACCTCAGTAATAAAAGAAATGTAAATTAAAACCAACAGGGGATGCCATTTTATACTCATCAGATTGACCCAACATTTGAACTCTGATAATAGCAAGCATTAGTGAAAATATAGAGCAAGAAAAACTCATAGATGGCTTGTAGAAGGATAAATTGTTACAACCACATCAATGAACAATCCACTAATACTGAGTAAAAGTGAAGATGAACAATAAATCTACAGTAAAAATGGTAAGTGAAAAAAGCAAGGAAAATAATGTATATGAAGTTATTTAAGTTTAAAAATGTGCAAGTGAATATCATACACTGTTTAAATGTATATGAATGTAGTAAAAATATAAAGAGAAAGGCATGGGAAAAATAGGCAAAATTAGAGAAATAGAAGGGAGATAAGATAGGAGAGAGACATACAGGTAATTTCAACTATATACTATATTTCTTATGTTGTATGACAATATTAAACTATTATATAATAATGTACCATATGTCATATAGTATGTATATATTATATACAATTAATTTTTTTAACCTTTATTTATGAGAGAGAGAGACAGAGTGTGAGCAGGGGAGGAGCAAAGAGAGAGGGAGACACAGAATCCGAACCAGGCTCCAGGCCCTGAGTTGTCAGCACAGAGCCCGACGCGGGGCTCGAACTCACAAACCGTGAGATCATGACCTTAGCCGAAGTCGGATGCTCAACCGACTGAGCCACCCAGGAGCCCCAATATACAATTATTTATTAGATTTTATTTCTTAAGCTGGATGTTATGGATGTCCATTATATTTATCATTTTCTCTGTATATAAATACAGAGAAAATAAATTGTAAATGTTTAATAAGTTGGTGCATACAAAACACCAATATTATTGTAACACAATGGTTTTAGTTATAGGACTAAGTTTTTGTATGGAGGAAATAAAGATTCACTGGAAAATACAAACAGGGGAGTTCCTGGGTAGCTCAGTCAGTTAAGCAGCCAACTCTTCATCTGCTCTGTTCATGATCTCAAGGTTCATGGGCTCAAGCCCCACATTAGGGACTGACAGTGCGGAGCCTGCTTGGGATTCTTTCTCTTTCCCTCTCTCTTTGCCCCTCCCCCCACCAAAATAAATAACCAAAAAAAAAAAAAAAAAAAAAAAAAAAAAAAGGAAAATACAAATAGAATGAGTGAAAGAAAAAAACAGAAATAAAAAGTTAAAGTACATAAGAAAAAAATAATAAAAATAAGTATGAAAAAATATTTTTATTAAGTTTAAGCTAATTTAGAGGTCATATAGTCATAAAATATTCATTAATTTGTACCAACTTACACTGATAGATAAATGAATACAATAACATGCACAATTAAGTATATTTCATTTTTAGAATTTCAACATATTATTAAATTCATCTCAATGAGAAAACGATCCTTAAGGGACTGAGAAATGAGAGCAGAAGGATGTAAATTAGAAATGTAAAATGAGGATTTGGAATAGAAAACAAATTTAAATGTGCAAATTTTAGGAAAATATCTAAAAGGACAAAAACAATTAAAAGTAATTACTTCTAAACACTGAAACTCTGATTGCTTCACTGATTGTTATATTCTTATTGTGACTGTACTTTCCAAATTGCCTAATAAGCATTTATTTTATTTTATCTTATTTTATTTTACTTTATTTTTTAAAATGTCTTTATTTTTGAGAGAGAGAGGACAAGAACATACGGGAGGGACAGAAAGAGAGGGAGAGAGAGAGAGAGAGAGAGAGAATCCTAAGCAGGATCCACACCCTTAGTATGGAGGTGGATGTGGGGCTCGAACTCACAGTACCGGGAGGTCATGACCTGAGCTGAAATCAAGAGTTGGACACTTAACCAGTTGAGCCACCTAGGTGCCCCATAAGCATATATTTTTATTTTAGAGGTTCTTTTGAAATGTTTTACTTTATTGTAATATCAGTATTTTAATTGGTTAGATATGCTAAGGTGGTGTGCATGTGTGTATTTAAAGTAAACACGAACTGCTATTAACTCAGACAGACTTGGACAATGAAGGACTATTAGATACAAGCTACGTATGAACAGAAACTCCCATTGCACTATTATAATCCCAGTCCCAAATTTAGAACTTGGAACATAACAGGAGCTCACTAAATTCTGAGTTTGAAGAATGTATATATTATATCTTAAAAATATGACTGCTTCTAAAAAGAGAGAGACAAATCAAAAAACAAGACTCTTAACTACAGAGAACAAACTGGTGGTTACCAGATGGAAGGTAGGTGGGGGGGGGGATGGGTAAAATGGGTGATGGTGATTAAGAAATATAATTATGACAAGCATTGAGTAATATATAGAATTGTTGAATCACTATATTGTACACCTGAAACTAATGTAATACTGTATGTTAATTAGACTGGAATTAAAATTAAAAACATTTTTAAAAAACTAAATAAATAAAATGATAAAGTAAAAGAAACAAAAGAAATATATAACTCCTTCCAGATTTGGGAGAAAAATCTGACTCTATTTGTTTGAGCTGGTAAATCTACATAATTTTTAAATGTCATTTAAATTTCTTGTGTTTCTTCTTCACAGTGTGGTTTACCAAAGAGTTTTGTGGCAATCAACAACTCTAGGTCACTAAGATATCTTATTTTGTTTTAACTCACCAGTGTATTGGAATAATTACTTTATCCTATTAAAGTCATAGTTACAACAGGTGATTGAAATGAAGTTTCAGAGAAAGTCTACACTTCTCGATATGTTACTGGGTGTATAGAAGTAATTCACTATTACCTTAGTGCCTTAAATTAAGGGTGAGACATTGGCTGATGACATATGGCTAAAGGCTGGTATAATGCGAAATAGAGCCCAAATATAGTACCTGTGAGCAGTGGTCTCCAAAGCGAGGAATACAAGCCAATACGGTGGGGTATAAAAGAAAACAGTAGAGCTTCTACTGATATTTGGTTTTTAAATAAAAATACAAAAATCAAATAAACTATACTAATATTTGATACATGAATAGACACTAGCATTTACACCCAGTCCCTGCATCAAGGATTACACAGCACAAACTCTCTGTAAGATATCCTAACATAGGAAAGGGAGTCTAACTTCAAACCTTAATATAAAACTACAATCAATATAAAGCTATAATCAAAACAGTATGCTCTGGCATAAGGATAGACATATAAATCAATGGAATTGTACTGAGGATCCAGAAATAAACCCTTATACTTATGACCAATTGATTTTTACCAAGAGTACTAAGATTTTTCAATGGAGAAAGATTAGTCCTTCAACAAATGGAGCTAATTCATCTGCATATCCACATGCAGAAGAATGAAACTGACCTTTTCTCACACCACACAAAAATGAACTCCAGGTGGATCACAGAACTAAATTTGAGAGCTAAATTTATAAAATTCTTTCAAGAAATGTAAGAGTAAATCTTAGATGTAAGACCAAAAGAAAAAAATATCCTGAAAATACATAAATTAGATATAATCAGAGCTAAAAACTTTGTTTCAAAAGGACACCATCAAGTAAACAGATAATCCATGAATCAGAGAAAATATTCACAAAACATGTATCTGATAAGAGATTTGTACCCAAACTATATAAAGAATTCTTATGCCTCCGTAACAAAAAAACAACCCAATTCAAAAATTAAGTCAATTTTCTGAATACACGTTTCTCTAAAACAGATACACAAATGACCAATAAGCACATGAAAAGAAGCTCAACCTCATAAGCTATAAGGGATTTGTAAATCAAAACAACAATGAGAAATAACTTCACACCAACCACATTGGTTTATAATAAAAAAGACAGGTAATAGCAACTGTTGGTGGGAATGTGGAGAAATTGGAACTTTCATACACTTAGTAAAAAGGAAATATGATAGAGCCACTTTGGAAAACAGTCTGGCAGTTCCTTAAAAAGTTAAACAAAGAACTACCACATGACCTAGAAATTTCCATAATATGTATATACTTAACAGAAATGAAAATATATGCCTTACAAAAATTTAAACGCGAATGTTCACAACAGTACTATTCATAATAACCCAAAGTAGAAACAACCTATATGTCCATCAACTGATGAATAAATTATGGCATATCTATGCAATGGAATATTATCTAGCCATACAAAAGTAATTTTTTTGTTCATTCATAAATAATACACAAACATTTGCTATTTTCAGGAGACATTTAGTCATTAAACTGCAAGTTGAAAAATTATGAATACCTAAAAATGTAGAAATATCCACTCAAAATAAATTTTAGTGAATTAAGTCTTAATATGTTTACATTTAAAAATCACAAGCCTATTAAGTCAAGGTCATAAGTCAAATGACACAAAGTGACCAGAAACACCACATAGGGCACACTTGAAGGCCACCAATAGGCCTCCCTCCTCCGGGAGCTCTGCTGGGGAGATGGGTAATCTGGTAGCTAAAGAAGGCTGTGATAAACTGTTGAAGTCAAACACTGAACAATATATGAGACCTAAAATAAAGGAGGTAAATTCTAGGTTCTGGAGAGCTTAATCAGATTATTGGAGAAGGAAAAGAAAAGAGCACAGGCAGAAGTCTCAGAAGCATTTGAAACCAGAGGTGTCACAGCCTCTGACCTACCTGTTAGCAGCTCTCGTGGTCAAACGTGCCCAACTACCCTGGGAAGCTGCAGGTCAATAAGAGCGGTTCCTGCTGAGCCAGGTCCCCCTGACACTGAGAGTCCTTACCATCAGCTGAGAAAGTCCGTTCTCAAAGCATGCGCACAAAAGTTTCTAAAGAAATCCTAGTAGCTCCAAAGCCATGTCAGATGGGCAGAGCCCATGGAGGTTGGGTGTGAAGTCTCAAACATCCCAGGAATATTAGGGACAAGTGCACAGTTACACAACGAAAACAGTAAAGAGCCAGAATGAGACATTTGTGATGTGCTGTAAATATACACTTTCGTTGTGACCTGTCGTTCCAGCTCCAGGAGCCAAGAGGTCACGCCTCCTGCCCCGAGCTCCAGTCCAGACAAAGGCACCAGCTCCTCCACGAGGCCGGGGGATGGACAAGGCACAACTTCCACTTCCCTTTAAATGATTTAACAGCTCACTGCCAGATGTAGCAGCACTTTTAGGCATTGCTAAAAATTGAAAACACTAAGTAGGTTATCCACGCTAGGAAAGTACAGATACGAAGATCTCTGTCCTGGGAAATACAAATCAGAAGCCTGACTGGCGTTCCAGGCCGAAGTCAGGCAGGAGAATCCTGGCTCAGAGGGCGGAGGCCCAGGAGGTACCGAAAAGGCGTGAGCCACTCCTGTCTTCAACCGCCCACAGAGGCTGAGTAATGGCCAACCCGTTACACCTGGCAGGAGGCGGACTGCTCCCCGCGCGAGAGCAGGTGACCAGCAGACACCTAGACCCCGGGGCCACGGTGCTGCGGCCACTTCCTAGAGGTGAGGCCCAGGCTTCGTCACACACTGTTTATGCAGCACCCAAAGCGCTGCCCTTTAATATCTTCCAGGTGGGTCCCGAGCATCCCGCCTCGGGCCACGGCTGCACCTGGGAACCTGGAGCAGAGGCCCCCACGCGGCTGCCCACTAAGCCTGCAGGCCTCGTCCGCGTGGGGACGCCCGGCCTCACTCAGCTGGTCGCGTCTCTCACCACCCACCTCAGATGCAAAAACACTTCACAACCAGATTTCTAGAAAGAGTGTCAAGAACAGGCTTCTTTACACAGCCAGCCTTCTTCCACCTGACAGTTGCATCTTGGGAAAAGGTAAAATGCTCCTTTGGCCGTCAACACTGTGTTCCTCACATCCTCAAACCTGGTTCTTGTAAAATCCTGGCTTTCTCGCTGGGCTCACGGGTCACGCCGTATGCGGAGTTACACAGCTCCCTGGAATCCACAGTGAGGAATTCGACTCGGTCTTCACTCCCGGAACTGCAGGAAGGGCCACCGCTGACCAGCAGCTCAAATTTCCAGCCCTCAATCACGTGGGTACAACTGCGCAAGCTCCTCTTCCTCACGCTGAAGCTCACGCTATGCGGCACCTGTGACGTTTTGCGGCCTCGTTCTCGAATTTTATCCTTCACAAGTTTGCTTACCGAGGAAATGTTATAAAATTCTGCTTCCTCCAACACCCCTTACTCTATCCAGTTCAGCACAGGAACCAAATAGGTAGAATCTCTGTCCCATCCTTGTCCAAGTCCTGGCCACGTGCTCCTGTGGCCTAAACGGTACACGAAAGATTTCCGGTACGCACAGCGTCTGCTGGGTGGTGAGGAAGTAGGTTCCGCCTTCATCGTGCAGGATCCACTAGCACCTGCGGCCAGACCCGGAGCGCCGCTGTGCAGCAACAGCTCAGGCAGCCGCCCCCCTGCCGCCCCGAATGCGGTTCCAAGGTGCCCTCTAGCTGTGCCTGCGGTACCAGCTCGCAGTCCTTCTCCACCAAGACCTCAGAAAGCCCCGTCACAGCGCCACAGAGAACACTTTCTGGTTGATGGGGTAAAATGCCTCCAGGTGGTCAGAAGGTACAAACTTCCAGTTATGTAATGTACAGCATGGTGAATATGGTTGAATAATACTGTATTATGTATTCAAAAAAATGTATGAAGCTCTGATGCATGCTACAGCATGGATGAACCCTTGAAAACATACTAAGTGAAAGAGGACAGCCACACAAGACCATGTATTGTACAATTCCGTTTACATAAAATGTCCTGAATAGACACATTTTCTTTTATGGAGATAGTAGATTCATAGTTACCTGAGAGTAGAGGTGGGGTAGTGGGGAATTACTGTTGATGGGCACACAGTTTCTTTTGAGGGTGATTAAAATGTTCTAAAATTGACTGTGTTAATGGTGGTACAACTGTGTGAATATATTAAAAACGAATTGTACACTGAAGGGACTCAACCATATGATATGTGAATTGTATCTCAATAAAGTTGTTAAAAATAACACTTTTTTCATCATAGTGCCAAAAGCCCATTAACTCTCAAGGCAAAATTTATTTACAAATGATTTTTATTTCATTTTTATCTCACCTTTCTTAGTTTATCCTTTTGTGCATATTCTGTTATCATATAGAATACACTGATGTAATGGTACATTTATGTAATTTGGAAAGATATACTTCTATGTCTTTTTATGTATCTAAATAATGATTATATACATAAGTATCTGCTAAAATATGTGTATTACCTGTGATAAAAAAAAATTGTACACCATAAGAGTTGAAGAGTAAAGTGTTCCTTCTTATTTTTATTTGTTTTAAATTTTTAAACTTTTATTTATTTTTGAAAGAGCGCACAAGAGGGAGAGGGACCAGAAAGAGGGAGACAGAGGATCAGATTTGAAGGTTCCCACAGGGAGCACAGAGCCCACGGTGGGGTGGAGCATCAAATTCAGGAACCATGAGATCATGGCCTGAGCCAAAAAGAAGAGTTGGTAGCTTAACCTGCTGAGCTGCCCAGCTCAGTAAAAATGCTCAATAAAGTGTTCCTTTTTAAAGTAAATTTTGATAAGGTAGAGGGTACCTTTCCACATCGGGCTCCATTCTGACATTGTGGTATCTACTTGGGATTCTCTCTCTCCCTCTCTCTCTGCCCCTACCCCCCCTCTCAAAATAAATACATAAACTTAACAACAACAACAAAAAAAAGACAGGGTACCTTTAACAAATATGTAAGACTGTTTATCATTCCCCATTTCCCATAACAATGGGCAGTATTTCTGAATTCTAGTGTGCGAGAGTGGCAACTAAGTCCCGGAGAAGCTGGAATAACAAATTTGTTCTCAGCAGCAACAGAAAGCACTCACTATTTCTATACTAACCTTCCAGTTCCTAGTGGTGGCCCCTTGTAGCAGAGGTCAGGATCCAGGTAGATAAATTACTGCTCTCATGTACTCACTGGTTTCTTCCAGTGAGGGCAGGTCAGTCTCACTCCCTTCTTCTCAGAATCTTCTCATTCCAAACAAGAGTCTTTGCTTAGCATATTATTCATACCATCAGACAATATTCAAAAAGGCACAAAGGAAAGGTAAAAATTTATATGTCAAATATTATCCTCATTTTCAAATCGTGAGGAATCTATAAACAATGTGACTCATGAGGCAGAGCTGTGGGTAGATGAACACTACACAGCTTTCAGGTAAAGCATCACTAGCAGAATCAGAGGGAATTGTTTTCAAATGTACCAGCATTTATATGTGTGTGCAGGGTGAGTGTATATGGTATGTGGTTATACCATAATTCTGGATTGAGGCTTAAAGGTTTATTTTAAACTCTAAAACTGAACCTATTTAACAACATTGTTCCTCAACTAAGTAGAATATTGGTAAAAGTTACTATGTATGTGAAGGTTATGTAAATTGTTTCCAATGCATTCATAGATACCCTCAGATATGAGTTGTAAGGGGAAAATAATTACTAATGTGGTTACACTATGCCTTTACATATGTGGTTGTTTTGGAAATGTTTAAGATCCAGCCACTTTGGAGTACTCTTGGAAAATGACCATTTTAAATCACTTGGGATTTTACTGACTACAGAATACAAAAGAAACCACATTTGAATTTTGAAATTAAGTAAGTGGCTAGTCCATAATGAGTAATTTCTTTCACAATAAAAAAGTAAAGAAAACAAGTTATATTTTTGTTCCTTTATTTGCTTTTTAGCTTCTACATTTTACAATTGCCTGTGGAAAAAATTTCAAGAGAATAGATTGAAATCATTTTAATTGCATAACAGCCCAGAGGAAGATAGAATTGTGCAATAGTCTTCACTAGCACCCTCTGTTTGGTTGATAGCCAGTGCACAGTGCAGCATGAACAATGGAGCGCTGGTCTAGAAATAATAGCCTGAAGATAAAGGGAGAAAAATAGAGGTTTCGTTTGACTATGATGAATCTCTTGAGCATTTCCTTTATTCCTCCCCTTTGATAATTAGAGTCCAGATATAAAACAAATCATAATGAGAGGAATGACAAGCAATATAAATCATTGCTATTTAAGACACAAGAATTAGATGGATTTATCCTGAATAAGTGTTCTTAGCCTAGGTTCTCTGAAGAATTCTAGTGGGTACAAAATCCCTGAAATTGTGTCCAAAGTTGCTTGAGTATGTGCATCTGTGAATTTTCTGGACCTGTAATCTGTAGCTTTCATCGGAGGTCCTTAAGAAAATGTTACAAGTCACGGCTGCAAAAAAAAAAAATGCAGTAGTGGCTTTAATAATATCCCAATAATTACAACTTTTAGGTTTCTCTATTAATAAACCAGGTTTTCTTTCTAAATTTTATTTATTTATTTGGGGGAAGGGAGCATAAAGAGAGAGGGAGAGAGAGAATGCCAAGCAGACTCTGCACTGTCAGTGTGTAGCCCAACACGGGGCTCAAACCCACGGATTGTGAGATGATGACCCGAGCCAAAATCAAGAGTTGGGTGCTTAACCAATTGAGCCACCCAGGCACCCAATAAACCAGTTTTGATGACAGTATGTCCTGAGTGGATTTTTATTTTAAAAACCATGGATTTAAACATATAGCAAGGTGGTCAAGTACGTAGGTTGAGAAATCTTGCAGAATCAGGCATTTAAGTTTTATACCTTCACCTTTCCTCCCAAGAAAACATCTTACTAAACTCAACATTAGGGGAATGCCCATATTTCACTACTAGTCTCCAGATCCAATTGCTTGTGTGCAAATTACCAAACATGTCAAGTTCTAGAAAATGTGTGATTTTATGTCGATTTCACCATCTCCCAAAACATACACGCGTCAAAGGCAAGATATTCCAATTTTGTCACTGAACTAGAAGTCAATTACTGGTAGCTCCCTGCTAAAATGTTGGGCTAACAAAAAAAGAAAGAGAAAGAATATTGTTTCACCTGTATTCCTTCTGGCATTTAACCACAAGCATCCTCTTAAAACAGAAAACTTTCCTCTAAAAATAGAAAAGTGTTTGAGGAAACACACGGCTCAACCTGTAGCCTGTAAGAAAACACCTTAAATAAACACCAGTCTCTATAAGTTGGAATGAAATATTGCTGTTTAATCCACAAGACCTTTATAATCATAGGACACATTTACTAAGACAAATATAATATAATTTATATTATATTTACTACTTATATTTACTACTTATATTTACTACTTACATTATATTTACTAATAATCATAGGACACATTTACTAAGACAAATATAATACACCTCAAAATACTTTAATTTTTGAAAGGAATGACTTTGTAAGTATTTCCTCAAACCTAAAAATAAATATCACAAAACAGGCATTGCAATTTAAACAATTCTGTGATGATTTCTTGACTTTGGTGGAATTTAATGAATTGATTAATCTATACACTCATTCACTATATTAAGAGTCTATTAAATGTTAGGCATCATGGTAGCAACCAGAAGATACAATGATGAATAAAACAGATATAGTCACTGCCCTGTGGAGTTTATAGTCTAGTGAGGGGGACAAATATTCATCAGTATACACAAAAAAATATAAAGAAGCAACTGAGGTAAGGGCTATAAGAGAGTCAAGATAAGCTTCTCCAAGGAAGGGATATTTGGGCCAAAAAATGAAGAATAAGAAGGATTTAAGTTGACATAAAGGAAGAAGAATGTTCCATGTGGAGGGAACAGCATGTTGAGAGTGGGTCTGGTGGCAGGGCATCTGGTAGTTACCCTGAAACAGGTGCAGGTCAGCATGGATATTTATAATGAGAGGAGGCTGCAGGAGCATATAGAGTGAGATTGTACAGAATTGACATCCTGTCTAAAGAGGCTGAATCTTAATCCTAAAAGCAATGGCAAATGAGTGAGTAGTTTTAACTTCCCAAGAGTTTGGCCTGGGATTGGACATTTAGTGGGGTTGATAAAAACAAATTCATATTTGGAAATGATCGTTCCAGCAGAGTAACTCATATTTTATGTAAGGTGGATAACTTAATATTGATGCACCTTCCTAAACAAACTAAATAAAGTTATTAAAAAGAATATTGGACTCAGAGTAAAAACATCTAGGTTTGTACTCTAACCCTATCATTTTATCAAGTGAAAGTTTAGGGGAAATTTACTTAACCTCTCAGAGCAATTTTATAAAATGAAATAATGTGTATCTGATGGGTATTTTTTTCATTAAGAGTAAATGGTATATCTGCAAAATGACTAATTAGGATTGCTATTTTAAACCTAAATGTTATATATTTTTCTGTATAGGATAAGGCAATTAATCATTAATAAGATGTCATTATTACCAGTGATTTATTTTTTATTAAAAAAATTTTTAATGTTTATTTACTTTTGAGAGAGAAAGAGAGACAGAGGCATGAGCAGGGGAGGGGCAGAGAGAGAGGGAGACACAGAATCTGAAGCACGCTCCAGCTCTGAGCTGTCAGCACAGAGCCTGACGCGGGGCTTGGACTAACAGACTGCCCAGCCAAAGTTGGATGCTTAACCAACTGAGCCACCCTGGCACCCCACCAGTGATTTGTTGTAAAACTAAAATTGAGTCTCTATTAGCAACAGAGTATTGGGTCAATTTTCTACCTTATCACTGGTCTCATGATTGATGTCATAGTCTAAAGATTGTTCAACAGTGTTTCACCATTCTGCAACCACCAAATATGGTGCTTCTCAGACTCCATGCTTGTTTAACTCCTTTGCCAGAATTATACACGTTTATTTTTTTTTACATAGTTTTTATTCTGTTTTACTGAGATTTTATATTGATAATGCTTCTTGTGTTAAAGCCCTGCATAGTTATCAGGATAACAAGACAGAGCTTTCTAAGTCTATTGTCATGTCTCTTATATCTTTTAACAACTGGTTCCTAAAATATTCCTGGTCTTTACCATTATGGCTCAGTACCTGTTATCAGCTCACATATAATACTAATCAGAAAACTATTAACCTTACAGCGCTGTTTTAATTAGTAACTTGGCCCACAGTAACCAAAGGGGTACAGATTCTGCTGAGTGATCTCACTAGTTGCCACAAATTGTTGACATCTACCAATAGCCAAATTTGCCTTTATTACACTCACTTCACACAATTATTTCTAAAAGTCATTGCCCACTGAATAGGCATATCAAACTCTTCAGTCCTGCTCTACAACTTTTATTGTTTTAGCCTCAGCATAGATTAACTTCAGCTTATTACACTTTAACTTACTAACTTTAAGTATAATGGGATATCCTATTATTATTATCCTTTTAGGTCTTTGATTTTTTTCACCAAAATATTTTATAGTTTCTGAAAGAGCATAGTGGTTAAGGAGTATGGAATCTAAAACCAGATTGCTTGGATTTGAATTCTACCTCTGTCACCTGTTAGCTTTGTGATTTTGAGAAATTAATTAAATTCTCTAAAATGAAGATAATAGTATCACCTATGTTTTAAAATGTTCATGAGTGTTGGGGCGCCTGGGTGGCTTGGTCGGTTAAGCGTCTGACTTCGGCTCAGGTCATGATCTCACAGTTTGTGAGTTCGAGCCCCGCGTCGGGCTCTGTGCTGACAGCTCGGAGCCTGGAGCCTGTTTCAGCTTCTGTGCCTCCCTGTCTCTCTGCCCCTCCCCCGTTCATGCTCTGTCTCTCTCTGTCTCAAAAATAAATAAACGTTAAAAAAAAAATTAAAAAAAAAAAAAAAAAAAATGTTCATGAGTGTTGAATTAGTTTATAAATGTACAAATTTTATAACAGTGCCTGCCAAATATCGAGCATTATGTAATGTTAGTTGTAGTTATAATGGTTGTCATAAATTACACCAGAGCTTGTCAGTAATAATAGACATTGTTTGGAATTAATTCTTTAAAGTTATAATGTGAAATTAATAATAGGGCAATGTTAATTGCACTTTCATTGAAATTCTTAAAAATATTTAATCAGTTATAGCATTCGTTTTTTTTTTTTAATTTTTATTTATTTTTGGAAGATGGAGATACAGCACAAGTTGGGGAGGGGTAGAGAAAGAGGGAGACACAGAATCCAAAGCAGGTTCCAGGCTCTGAGCTCTCAGCACAGAGCCCGACATGGGGCTCGAACTCATGAACTGTGAGATCATGACCTGAGCCGAAGTCCAGCACTTAACTGACTGAGGCACCAGGCACCCGCATTTGTTAATATTCTGATGGGATATAAGAAGGCCTTTCTATTTTTAGCTTGAAATAACAAACTTAAACTAGTTAGTACTTAAATTGGTACAATGATCATATTGCCTGTGGTAAGAATTTTTTCAGTGTTTGCATCAGAAATGACTATTTTCATAAATTTTAAAAGCTAATGATTCTCAATTTCAAAAAGTTTTCTCAGTTTTCTTCTTACAACCGATCTTTAATAATTCTATCTTCCCTGAGATTGTCCTATTTGTCACACTGAACTGCATTTTAAATGTTTATTGATCTGTATTGATCCATTCCTACGTCCATGAGCATAGACCAATAGATTTATTTTTAAAATCCAAAAGGGGAGATGCCTGGGTGGCTCAGTTGGTTAAGTGTCCAACTCTTGATTTTGGCTCATGAAATCAGTTTGTGGAGTTGAGCCCCATGGCGGGCTTTGTGCTGGCAGTGCAGAGCCTGCTTGGGATTCTCTCTCTGCTCCTGCTCACAGGCTCTGCCTTTCTGTCTCTCTCTCAAAAAATAAATAAATAAGGTTTAAAAAGAATCCAAAAGGGGATATAACTATAACCTAGTATTAGCAAAAGAAACTTGTAATATCTAAAAAGAACAAACACATAATATAATACTAATATATAATGCTTAGTTATAAGCATTTTAGTTTAGGATCCTATCTGGTATTATTTGGTTTCAGTATAACAGATTTAATTCTGAATAGAATGACACAGACAATGTAAATTTCACTAAAATAAATTCCTGGCTTACATGAATGAACATCAGTTTAAAAGTTATTTTAGTGGCACCTGGGTGTCTCAGTCCGTTAAGTATCCGACTTTGGCTCAGGACATGATCTCACAGTTGATGAGTTCGAGTCCCACATTGGGATCTGTGCTGACTGCTCAGAGCCTGGAGCCTGTTTCGGATTCTGTGTCTCCTTCTCTCTCTGCCCCTCCCCTGCTCATGCTCTTTCTGTCTCTCTCAAAAATAAATAAACATTAAAAATTTTAAAGTTGTTTTATCTCTCTGAGAAATATTTAAAATATTATCATGCATATTTATGCACATGTTATTTATTAATAATATACCAAAATTCCTATTAAGAATGATATTGATAAAGTAAATCTGAAAATGTACAATAAATATAAAGAAGATGTTTAAAGTGGTTATATTCAATTGCTGCCGAACTTATTATATTTGATTTACTACATGTCAATAAACACAATATCTAGTGTTAATGGTGTGATTTTTCATCTGCTTAGTTCTTTAGCAAAAAAATAAATAATAATTATCTTTTCACAACTTGCTCATAATTTGTTCACAACTTAGTAAAAGCTAAAATAGTTCTCATTATTAGATGGTGAGTCTATTATTAATTATACCTGGAGATTTTACACCATGCTTCTTAAATATGGGGTTTGAAACAAGGTCAGTGGAGGAGGTCACAATACATGAGGGACAAGAAGAAAACTGAAAGTCTATTGTTAACCATCTTTAGGAGTTTGAACTTCATTTTGAACGCAGCAAGTACTCATTGACATGTTACAGAAGGTGAAAGAAAATGATTATATTTGCATTTATGGATAGCTTAACATTTCATTTTAGTTGAGTGGGAATTGAAAGACTGGTTGTTGGCAGAGCTGATGAGTCATGACCAGTGGGCCTCTGGCTGAGCTACCAATCCGTCCTTCTGCCTGCTCAATTGTCCCTGAATCTGTTGAACATTTGCTTGGGTTGGTATGAGTTTGCTTTGTGTTTGGTGAAGATAAAAGGAATTCTGGGGGGATATGAAAGAAAATATGGGACAAGATGAGAAATGCAGAGGAGAGAACAAGTCTGCCCTCTGGCCCCACTGAATGGTTATTTAAGCTTTAGGAGGTCAAGCCTTCCAGTAAAAGGTGAAAGACCTGTTTTTGTATGAGATTTAAAGCCCAAGCACTGTTCTTCTGGGCCTCCTGTGGTAAATGGGTCATAAAGTGTGAAAGAGGGCATTTTCTTATTTCTGGCAGAAGAAATCATTGACGAAATGATTGAAATTATTGAAGACTAAAAGGAATGGAGGGCCACTTAGCACTCTGATTATTGTAAAGCTTTGAAAACTTTGGAGGCAGCAACCAAAACGTGGGCAGTGGTGGTGGGCATCACAGATCATGGCAGGAGCTGGTGGTTCTCAAGTAAACATGGATTCATTCCTGAACATATTAGTACTGCAGGGGCATGGAATCAGGCTCTTGGTCCAGAGTTACGGAGTTAAGGATTACCACGGCAGCAGAAGGTGGGTAATTGATGTAAATGTGATCTAATTTTAATCACTGGCCAGATACATGTATTACAAATGAATCCAATGAATCAGACAATTAGAGACAAGCAGGAGACTCTATAGTAATCCGGTTGACACAGCTGGGTGGTCAGACTCAGAACTGCAGTTACGGGTTAAACAGAAGAAGGACCTATGAGATATTTAGAAGACAGAAACAACATAATGTGATGAATTGGGAATCTCTACTTGAGGGAATTGGGGAGCAATGATGAAAAAGCATGGCCTCTGAAATCAGACTGTTTTGTATTTATCACGTAACAGCTGCACGATAGGCAAATTACTTAACTTCTTAAAATCTCAGTTGTCCCATATTTTGAATTTGTAAGTTTTGAATAACAGTAGTATCTACTGCTAGTATCTAATAGAGATGCCTCTCAAAGTTAAATGAGACGACTCACTTAAATTACCTAGCACAATGCTAGGCACATTCTAGGCATTTAGAACATATGAAAAATCATTAGCAAACCTGCAGAAAGTATTCAAATTATGAGGAAATCAAATTGTCCATTTTAGGAAGTCCTATTTATATGCAAATAAAACATTCTGTTAGATGAACAGATTTATCATCGACACTGTCACCAATACGCTGATTGTTAATGGGTTAATGTTCTGAATATTTAGTCACCTTTAGGCTTTGCTTATGCATGAATTTTTCCTACCAGAATATGTTTATATGTGTGTATCTACATGTGTGTATGCATATACCTGTATGTATGTGTGTGTGTATTTATTACATCTGTGCGTGTGTGTATATATAAGTATATGAAAATAATACCTTGCAAGTAAGATCATAAAATTGCATTCAAATAATTAAATAGATACAAAAGTAACATGAGATGAAAAATTGACAAATTGTGATCACAAATAATAAAAATCCTTCTTCCCTGATATTTCTCAGGAGACAGCTCTGTGTCCAGCAGGGTTTTGGCAGAACCATGAGTTAAGTCTTGGGATAGAGTAAGGAATAGAATCACAGAGCAAGGAAGGTGCCCTATTACTTGCATTATAATCCCTGAAATTCCCCTATTTGCTTCTAAATCTGTGAGAGACAAGAATGAGTCTCTTTTGTTCACCATTAGATGCCCCAGT
Organism: Neofelis nebulosa; assembly: GCF_028018385.1. Classification (NCBI taxonomy): domain Eukaryota; kingdom Metazoa; phylum Chordata; class Mammalia; order Carnivora; family Felidae; genus Neofelis; species Neofelis nebulosa. Next base: position 58,285,762 of record NC_080785.1, read on the forward strand.
CACAGGGAACAATAAATATTTGTTAAACTATAGTATTTGGGGTTCCCAAAATTCTGACTATATTTTAAAATTGTAATCTAGCTCTTAAAAAACATGTAATTTGGGGCGACTGGGTGGCTCAGTCGGTTGAGTGTCTGACTTCAGCTAGGTCATGATCTCGCAGTTCGTGGGTTCGAGCCCCACGTTGGGCTCTGTGCTGACAGCTCAGAGACTGAAGCCGGCTTCAGATCCTGTGTCTCCCCCTCTCTCTCTGCCCCTCCCCCGCTCGTGCTCTGTCTCTCTCTCTGTCAAAAATAAATAAACATTAAAAAAAATTAAAAAAACAGATGTAACTTAACCCATTTGTTTTACCAATGAAAAAATTGTTCTGTAATATGAAAGTGACTAGATCATGATATATAGCAATTAAATATCTGGAATTGAAAAAAAAAGGTCCACCATTCTTTGTTGGGAGTTTGTTTTTAACAACTACATTATTTTCTTAATTATATTTCAAATTATACACATGTACCTGTGTGTGTGTGTGTGTGTGTGTGTGTGTGCGTGCGCACATGTGTGTAGAGACAGAGCCAGGGGAAGAGAGAGGAGACAGAGTACTTTAATCTACATTGATTTTTTTATTGATTTTATGGGAGTTTCTGTGTTCTGGGAGTTTTCATTGTGCAGTGACCGACCATACTAGCTGGGATTGTCCATGGAGACAGCAGCTGACCTACACCTCTGACCTCCATCTGCACTCTCATGCCTAGAATCTTACCTCCCAGTACCCCACTCTTAGCTGAAAGCTCTCCTTATTCTAGTTTTGTCACTCCCTGTCTCCCATTACTGCAGCTTGAGGACCTCATTGTGACTTCTCTTCCCTTCATCCCTCTTCTGGTTTTATTTCTGTCCGTTTCTAGCATAAACTCCATGATCAGTTCCAGGACTCAAAATACCGTTTTTTCAGGATCTTTCCCCAGATTTGCAACCTTCTCATCAGTCTCACTATTTGTTTTATTTTTAATGTTACAGACCACTACTAGAGAAAGCCATAGAGAAACAGCAGTGGGTACCCTTCATTAAAAATTCAGTCTCAAGCCTCAGCTGGCCTCTCAAGTCAGCCGGACAATCTGTCTATATGTCCCAAGTCCCCTTCCTCCCTCTTTCCCCTTAGCAGCCCTTCCAAATCCCCATCATTCTCTATAAACCCTTGACCCCACTCAGCAAATGACCTCACCTTTTACTTTACAAAGGAAATAGAGGCCAACAGACAGCAACTCCCTCCACTTCCTGCCCCCTCCTCTACATTCTTATCAGCACCCACATCCATCCTTACCTCTTTTCCTCATTTTTCAGTTGAAGCAATGTCTCTCCTCTTAGCCAAGGCTAATCCCACCACCTGTGATCTGGATTCCATCCCTTCCCGCTCCCTCAGGGACATGCTCTATCAATCATCCATGCTCCTGTATCTTCAGCCTCTCTTGGTGTACTGGCTCTCTCCCTTCTACATACAAAATGCTCTCTTTGCTTCCAACTCAAACACACACACACACACACACACACACACGCACACACACACTCCTTTCTACACTCCCATCCTCTTCAGCTTACTGCCAGAACTTTCTCTTTTCTTTCTCAGCCAAGCTTCTTAAAAAAGAAAATCTCCTCTGATTTTAAAAGGAGTACATGCTCATTTTAGAATGTTTGGAGAATAAAGATATTCAAAGAAGAAAATAATAATTGCCCATAATATACACCACCCAAGGATGACAACTGCTAATATTTTGGTTTTGGGGTTTTTTGTAGTTTTGTTTTTCACTCCTTATAAAAAAAAATGGGTATCATACTGCATAAAGTTTTGCATCTTTTTTTTTTCATTTACTGTGACCATGTTTCCTGTCTCAAATACCCTTCACAAACAGTCTGTTAGTGGTTGTTTATTATTGCATTATAAGTGTAACAATTTAAATACTTCCTTTATTAGACTGTTAGACTGTTCAATTTTTTCCTTCTATAAATAATCATAAACATGCTTCCTGAAGACAAACCCATACTTTTTCCTCTCCTCCTACTCATTAGTCTGCCTAAGACAATCTGTCTTGTACCTCCTTCAGTTGAGATTTCACTCATTAAAGTTACCAGTGACTCTTTACCAATGTTGAAGAGACTTTTCTGGTTTATCTCACTGAGCTTCTTTGAGGTGCTTGACAGTGTAAGCAATTATTTCCTTGAAATAATCTTCAGCTCCGGCTTCCAAGAAACAACATCCCTACTTTCCATCTTTCTAGGTGTTCCCTATCATCCCCTTTGCACGTTCTTCTTCCTGGTCTTGCCTTTGAAAATTGGCTTCACTGGAGCTCCATCCACAGCCCTGGACTCTATTTCTACACTTTGTTCCTGGGGGTAACCAGTGACTCATCCTTCATTCAAAATGCTGGTGGTTTCCAACCTGTGCGCCCAGCCTGGCTTATCTCCTCTGGGGGGAGGCTTTTCTACCTCTTAGTCAAGCTCTCTGAATTCTTTTTCCTTTTCTAAGCTCTTGTGAACCCTATACCTAACTCTATCATGGCATGCATTGCTTTTATTTTAAACTGTTGGTGACTTGCCCTTCTCTTTCCAGGGACTCTAAAGCTCAGTACTATTGACATTTGTGTCAAATAATTCTTTGCTGTGGGGCTCTGTCCTATGTTGGCAGGGCGTTTAACATCTTTCATTTCTATCAACAAGATGTTATTAGCAATCCTCCAAAAATGTTATCATCATAAGTTTCTGAAGATTTTGTCAAATTCCCCTAAATACAAAATCCCCCAAGTGGCAAACCACTGTGCTAACCTGGGAGTTTTGTGAGGGTAGGACCTGTGTATTCGTTTGTCCATTCCAGTGTCCAGCACGTAAATGATGTCAAAGAAAAATAAAAATTAATAGGAACAGGTTGTTGTTTTTACAAAAATATTCCATTTTTATTGTCAACCATCAAGCAAATATTATATTACTAACAAGTTTCCTTGACCCATGGTAGGTATTAAAAATCAACAAAGTCCTTAAACTCAAGGAGCTTGCAATTTTGGAGGAAATAAGTGAGTCAGACATGCAATCAGCATGCATATGGGAACTTAATTACACAAACGAAATGGTTCAGTTTTGCTGTGGCAGTTTGGAAATTTTGTTACTGCTCCGGGACAAGAAAGCAAAAAAGGAAAATGTTCAGAGGAGCCAGACCTTTTACCACATGTGAACAAAAGACCTGATTGGCACAAAAGCAAGAGAGATGGGGCATTTGCCACTCATATGGGAAAGACTGGGGACAGGTTTCAAACAGATGGGTCAGAATCTAGGTTGTTAAGGACACAAGTCTGCTCACACATAAAGTAGATTATTTCTTTCAATGATAGGTTTAATTCAGCTGACTATAGGTTCATGTTTTGTTCCAGTAAAATATGTTATATTGTCTACAATGTTTTCAATTAATTTAATTTTTATATAATCGTGGATATATGTGTTCAGTTAACCATTGGAATACAAGACGCAGACCTATTTAGATAGGTAGATGTGAGCAAATGGTTGTTCTCAATGGTAGCAACATGCTTTCCCAGTTGTTCTCAATGGTAGCAAATTTTGCTCCTCAAAGGATATTTGACACTGTTGAGACACTTTTGGTCGCCCAACTGGTGAGGAGGTAGGGAAGTGTGCCATTGGCATGTAATAGGTAGAGGTGAGAGATGCTGCTAAAATACTGAAATGCACAGGAGAGCCCCACACAACAAAGAATTCTTGGGCTGACATTTTGGAATGTCAGTAGTGCTGAGATTGGAAAATCTTCATTCTTATGGATCCACAACACCAATTAGCACATTAAAGGATCTAGACTCCTGCAGATAGGTAGATAGATAGATAGATAGATAATAGATAGATGATAGATTTAAATTTAAAATTTATTCATTTATTTATTTAATACCTTTAAAAACAAGATCTCACTAGATTATCTTACTATGAACCCTGACTATATATTAGGTATATTGGGTGAAACATATTGATTAAAATTAAAATATATATTAAAATTAATTTTACCTATTTCTTTTTATTTTTTTAATGTGACTACCACAAAATATAAAATCACGTATGTGGCTTGCATTATATTTCTGCTGGATGACACTTATCTATCCATTTCCTCATACCAATAAAAAAAAAGTATTCCACTTCCTGTAAAATATTGAAAATCTTTGTTAACCAGTGCTAACTGATATTTTACTTCTTTCCTCCCCAATCTTAATTTATTGTAATGTAGATTAGTAATTAGTTGTTGGTCATAGGTAAGCTCTATGGGCTTTTAGAAAAATTATTATCCAATCTGTGTATATGCAAGAGAATAGCTCTCCTGATGTTCATATGTTTAAAGTCAGATTTAGCATTTCAGCAGCTATTGAAATCACTAATATGTTTAGACTTTGAGCAAATTCTTGACTCTATCATTGCTCCAAATCCTCTTTTTCCCTCTTTTTGAAATAACTAAAATGACTAGAATATCAAGTTCAAAGCAGATGAGAAAGTCATTTGAGAATATCCATTTGTCACCCACAGATGTGGCTGTGGGTATCAATGAGAATGTGTCATTCACATACATTCAAATACATTCACATACATTCAAATACGGTTAGCTAGTTGGAATCACAATATTGGAGGGAAAATGGATGGCAATAGAGTTTTATATTGTATGGAGAATGCTGGGAGAATGCTGAATCCTAAAGTCACAAAAGGTAAGGAAGGGTCCACAATACTTCTAGTATTCCTAACCAAGGGAAGTCCAAAATCTTCCCAAATCAAAAGTATGGAGGAAGAAAAATGTGAACAAACGTTAAAACAGCACAGGAGCTGCAACTTTGTGAACCAAAGACTCCTTTTCTGTGTGTGGCCAGTTAAACCTTGCTAAGGCTGTGCTTGCAGGCAGGCCAGGCAGAGCACACAGGTGTCACTGGGTCTTAATTCCAGCAAGGACACTTCTGTGCGCTCAAGAGGATTTAACGGATGACACTTGCATGGTAGCAGGGAATGCTTCTAGTTGGAAGGGCTGTTTTTGATCTTGTTTCTCTCTCAGCCACCCTCTTCCCCAGCCCAGGAGTGGCAGGGATGCCACATTAGTCAAGGCAGGACAAGGTCAGGGCTTGGCCTAAGATCTGGTTGTGGGAATATGCAAAAGGAAGTGGCTAAAATTAGTAATGGACTGAATGTGTGCCAGTGTTGTGGAGAAAGGGGAGAGAGTGGAGGAGCAACTCCAGATGATATTTGTATTGTCCTGTCTGGAGGAAAAAATAGGAATATAACACTCCCCAGGTAGGGGGAGGAGGGGTTGGGGGAGTGGATATTACGGTTTTCTTCACCCCCCTTTTTTCAGACCTGTCGGCTAATTTCATTGCGTTGCTTTCTCCCCAGCTTTTCCAATTTGGAATCCTTTGTAAACATGTTATATTTCATGTGTTTGCTCACTATGTCTTAAAAAACTGAATAACATTGAAAAGATGGAATTGGGAACATACTAGTTTGTGCCTCAATGTAGAAAAGTGGGCAAGATATTCAGGACAGAGAAAAACTAGAGAAATTCAACATAGATTTGCTCTAACATATCTTTGTCTTCTTAAAGATCAGTTATTAATTTGCACAATTGGACATCTGAAAATGGACTTTTCCCCTTATCATGACTTTTGATGTATTTTATTTAATTTCAAAAATTAATTCTTTGGGAGAACTGTATCCTGATACATGAATATGCATGATGGAAATAGGAAGTCAGGGACATAATCACATTATACCTTACAAAATACCATAACACCTTTAAGTTTTTGGTTTCCTCTGAGCTTCTGTTCAGAAATAAAATATTTTAAGTATTATTTTATATTGGATGAATTAGAAAATCAGAATTGTGTTCCTTTCGTTATAGAAAAAATATGATATACTCTGGTATATCTGGTTTTCTTTGATTCAATTTAGAGAGTTTTTGGAAAGAATAAAATGAAACAGGTTTTGAAGAAGAGGTCACTGAAACAGATGCTATCTACCATAAAATATTTAATATTTTCTTGAATTCTTAAAGCATTTGTCATTCAAATGGAATAAGTGTAGGATTCATATAGTATGTGTGGATTTCAAAATATGTAATTGTCATTCAAATGGAATAAGTTTGGGATTCATATAGGATGTAAGGATTTCAAAAGATGTAACTTTTCTTTACTCTCGTAGCAGGAAGTGCATACCTTATAAACGGATGTTTAAAGTTAGGCAATCGCTTACTAAATGTTAGGACAAAACCATAGTTTTGGTTGCAAAGGGCAAAATGTGGACAGAGATTTTTGATAAATGTCAGAGTGAAATGTTAATTCTAATTGTTCTGTCGAGTTGTCCTTGATTTGTGACAAGTCTGTTACTATGCAGATTTCCGAGCTGCCATGGCCCATGCAAGGATTTTACCCTGTGAAGTTACCCAGATACACCGTCTTCTCCATCTCACCTCTTTATTCCTAATTAGCGTGTCCCTGGGTTCTCTCAGAGTAGCATTATGGTTGTCCTGAAGTGTTTTTGATTTGGACTCTGACAAATTAAGCCATCCAATGTTTAGCAAAAGCACAAATTTAAGTCACAGAATTGGTAAACCCTTACAGGTGGCATCCCAGACAGTCGCCGACTTTCATCCTGCCCACCCTGTCCACTTCCCAGAGGTGCTGCAAGCACCAGTATATCTGTAAACTCACTTAAGGTTTTGGCTTTTGTGTCTTAAGTTCTCATTATGGTTCCATACTGCCTTTTCCCTGAAGTAATAATGGCACTAAGGTCAGGCAGCGCAATCCAGTCTACCAGTGTGCACTGAAATTTAGCAGGGTCTCTGAAAAAGTAGACACTGGAACATTGGAGACGAGGAAAGAACCACGGAAAGATAGGTCTGATGCTGGTGCCAACAGCCTGTCCCTTTTCTTGGGCCAGCGACATTCAGACTAACCGAGAATCACATCTCCGTCCTCGCTCCCAAATTGTCTAATGCGCAACTTCTCAGGAAGGTTTCAATTGCTTTCAGTAGTTGAAGTAATAGTAAGAGAAACAGGAAAAGGGGAGAAGGGAAGGCAACCAACACTGAGACTTTCTATGTGCCCTTTGAGTTGCTGCCTTTTTTATTCCACATTATCCCTATCGAAGCACAGAAAATGAGAGGATTTTGTTCACGGTGACACAGTAATTAACAGAGCCAGAATTTTAATTCAAGTCTGTCTCCAAAATACATGCTCATTTTTTTACATACTCTCAGATTTATGGGAAATCATATTTACACAAAATCACAAATATGTGGGAATCTACAATATCTTTGGATATCTTATGGATATTCCCTATCTATTTCATATATGAACTAGGCATGTTACTGGGGGATGCCTTTACCTACAAATTACCCAGGATTCTGCCTTCCCAAGATGAGATGACTGTAATTGATTCTGATTTTTAAAAATTACAATTTTGAGGGGCAGCTGGGTGGCTCAGTTGGTTAAATACCTGACTCTTGTTTTTGGTTCAGGTCATGATCTCCGGTTCATGGGTTTGAACCCTGTGTCTCGCACAGCCTTTTTGTGATCCTCTCTCTCCCTCTCTCTTTGCCCCTACCCTGCTTGTGCTTGCTCTCTCTCTTTCTCTCTCTCAAATTAAATAAATAAACTTAAAAATTTTTTGAAAAAGCATTGCATTTTCTGTTGGGCAAAACATACAATATTTTTATGCGTATTATATATCTAAGAGCTGCTAATAAAATCATTTACCGTTTAGAACCTGCCTTCATCTAAAACAATGTGAAAATGCTAATCAGTTGAGTTTCATAGTACTAATGTATAGTAAATTGTTGTTCTTTTAAACAGATGGCATAACAGGATAAATTTCTGATAAATAAGAGAACTTAAAAAATGTCTTTTTGGCATGCCAGATCACAGTTGTGTTAAAACACATGTATTAATTATTCTCATACATATCTCAAGTACCTAGAATGATAGGCCAAAACTAGGAGACAGTCTTGTTCTCTCACAGGGTTGGGGTTTTTGTTTTTCTTGGCTTTGTTTTTGCTTAAAAAAACACAAACAAACAAACAAACAAACAAAAAACACACTTGTTTCTTTTCAAACACACTATGCCTTGTTTCTTTTCAAAAACAAGTTTCTATGTATTTAGGTTTATTGATCTCAACATAAGTTTTGCAGAAACATAAATATAAAAATTATTAAAAATTTAAAATTAGGTGCTGTATTTATCTAACTGAAATGTGTTTCAGAAATTAGGGAGATGATGGTGTTATAAATGTAGCAGTAAGGGCCACAGTGAATCATTCCTTCCTCTGTACATGCCCTCCCATGTGCAGTAGTCTGCTCCCACAAAGTAGTCTCCTCCCATGGTGACTCTGACCTTGGACCTTTGATGTGCTTTGACCAATGAGATAATTAATAGCAAGTGAGAAGCAGACACTTGAAAAGTACTTGCCCACTGGGGCGTGCCCTTCCTGGTTCCTAAGAACCTATTGTGCCTCACAGTACGAACAAACCAGGGCTAGTCCCCTGGAAGATGAGACCGTGTACAGAGAGGCCCCAGGCTTCTCACCCATGCCAGCTTTCCCAGAGGAAAGGTGAAGGAGACCATCCTAGACCATTCAGCCCTAGCTGAACTGGATTAGAACAGAGGAACCACTAGATGATCAGCAGATTCATGAGAAATCATTCATGTTTATGGTTTCAAGCCACTGTGTTTTAAGATGGTTTGTTACAGAGCAAAATGTAACCAATTCAATACCGTTCCTCCAAAAATGTAAATATAAATCCAACTAAGTCTGAAAGTGATTGAAAACTATTGCTGACTCAGAGAGCTAAGTGTTAGCTTCACTCCTAATCTCATCTTAATAAACAAATCAGCTATCTCCGTTAATTTCAGGAAACTCAATTCCAACAAGGCAATCCCACCATCACTAATCTTCCTGCAAAAGGCTGCAAGGGACAATAATGGTTTCAAGTAATGTCAAATTAAGACAGTAAAGACAAGGCAACTCATTCATAGGACTACTTGTGTCTCACAGAAATGCAAAGGCTTCAAAAATACTCTCTGCACCTCTCTTTCTCTTACATACACACACACACATACAGCTGTGCAAGTAGAGGAAACATTCGCATTCTCTAGCTGCTCTAAGACTTCAGAAGTTTCAGAACTGTATGTTTCCAAAAAGGAGACTTTTTTTTCTTACAGGATCCAGTGTAAGGACAAGCTTGCTTGTTACACTGTCACCATCATCTGTGAGACTATTTTCTTAAGTAGGTTCCTTTTAAGGTATTCTGCCTATTCCAGAAAAACATAGTTTTGAAGAATTTTTAGTAACCTGAAACAAGGCTAATGTGTAGAAACATGTATAGAAAAAAAAAAAAAACTACAGGATTTTACATTTAGTATGAATTCAATTTTGTAAAAACCCTGTATGTTTTATATATAAAATAAGCAAAAATAAAAACTTTTGAAACATGTTTACCCATTATAGTAAAGGACTTTATAGGTATATGATATTTTTATTTTCTGGTTTTAATCCTCAGTAGTATTAAAATGTATATAAATATATAAAACATAAAGTAAATTAACATAATCTTGAAATCAATGGAGGAATATCTTAACATGTAAAATAATATTCTAAGAATCATTTAGAAAAAAGTAATCAAGAAATTGAGATCAAATTATAGATGATGGACATTCCCAGGAGTGAGTGGGTGTTCATTACAATAGTAAAAGCATGTACAGATTTTGTGTAAACAAATAAATTGATTGATAAATGAAATTGCACACCATATAAATACTTGTAAATTTTCTAATCATGATCTTCTATACTGATGTTTTTTAATATACACTTCTTACTTGCATTAAGAATCCCTCATTAAAAACATATCAAATTTCTTCACAATTTTCCTTAGTATTTTACATTATTTTTGTCCCCATCCCACCGCATCTTTCTCTCTTTGCAGATTCTAATGCATAGATAAGGTAAAAAAAATATTACTTAAAAGCAACACATTCAATCATTGGAATGTTTGTAAATGTTAACCGTTACCCAGACTTTCAGTCCAAGCCAGTCCCCTAGGAATCCATCCACGCAGTCCCTCACCCCACTATTGACTATCCAGAACATTTAAAATGTAATGGTGCTGAGAAATGCAATTTTTGAAATAAGGCATGGATCAGAAGTCTGGGGCCTCAGTGGCTGCCCCTGTTGACCCAGTTACAGGACAGAATCTGCATATTTAAGATTCCTGGATCACTACAGTGCTGTTCATTTCTGTGTGCTTTTCAGGTCTTGTGGAGTAACAGATCCTGAAGATGAATTCTTGTGCACTGTTCAAAAGTAATATTCCCCAAAGGTAAAAATGGGAAGTTTACTTTTTCCTGCACACAGGATGACTTAATGAAAGTTGTTGCTAACATTTTTGGCCTTACTACATATCAGAGAGTACCCTTTCTTACTGGAATATTTTGCAAACAAAACATGACTTGGATGTAAGAATAATGAATATTATAACAGAAAAAAAAAATGAAATTGGAGTCGCCTCCTCCCTGAATGCAATATCCACCTATTACTGACCACTGTGACCTTTCTGGGAAAAGGCACTTCCATTGGACAGGGCAGTGGCCGCAAGGCAGCAAAACACCACTCAGAGTAATTCTTTACAGATGCCAGGAACCGGAAGTTTCAAGGGGAAAAATGAAAGCCATTCACTCTTCCAATGACATAGGCCTTTGATACCACAAAGCCATTTGGGCTCAGAGCTCCAAGGTCAGGAAGGCACGTAAAGATTGGTGATTAGAGAAATACTATATCAGCAAAGTGTGGCAAGCTATTAAAAGAAACTATAGCTTTTATGATTGTGTCGCTGAAGCTCCCCAGGGCTATTTGTATTAGATATTGAGTTAAGCATAACTTATTTAGTCCCAGCATTCCAGAAAACATTTTGATGTCAGCTACTGCAGGAAAGTAAACACAAAGCAAAGGAGGAAACAGAGCTGATCTCAAACAGATAAAAATGGCGTAATTTAATTTTCTGAACCCGGGCGTTTTAGAGCATTAAGAATGAGGAATTTTAGAAGGTCCTTTCAACTTGAAAAATAAAGTTTACTTAGGCATTTGGTGGAGGGGGAGAGAAGGAGCACAGAGCTTACACTATCAACTTGTTGAGCATGTATTAATTTCCAATCAAAAATATTTTTGATATACTTAGTGAACTGCTGCTCCCAGGGTTATAATCTGTGAGTAGGATAATGGATAAGTTTCTCCCTGCTCCCATGACTTAATAATCACACAATTTTTGTTTACACATCATCTCCCAGCAGGTCTAATTGTAGCATTATTCACGATATTGGTTCATAAGGTGTTTAGCATTCACCATACACTTTTACGACTGCCTTCAAAATTATTTTTTTCTAACACGAGGCTTTAACACTGACCACACTCACCATGTGATATCCAACCCTAAAATGAAAATTCTGGCAATGATAAGCATACCAAAAAGTCTGTTTAATTCCATGTGAACCAGAGAAAGGAATGCTTGAGTGCTGACTCCTAGCTCATGCCAAGATCCCTGAGAGGAATTTCCTTACAGGCCCTATGAAGACTGAGCAAAACTTGGTGACTCAGGGGACAGACTAATAGGTATCTGAAAACATTAGGATATCAGTGTCTGAAGGACTGACCACTTTAAACAGTCTTAATATAGATGGCACTGCAGAAAGGAGTTGAAGGGGGACATTTATACCTAAAACTTTACATGTTATCCGAAAGAAGAAACATTTGCCATCTTTTCAAAACATCAAGGTAATTAGAGAAAGAGAGACAGAGAAGGAGGGAGGGAGAGAGAAAGAATTAGAGAGAGAGAGGGAGGATAGAGAGGGAGGAGAGAGAAGTGGGGAGGGGGAAGGAGAGAGATAAAAAGAAAGAGAGAAAAGAAGGAAACTTGGAAAAATGTTAACAGTCCTTGCTTCTGGGTAGTGGGCTTATGGGTGATTTTTATACTTCTCTGTTTTTGCCAAATCTTCTGCAAATACTATGGCACGCTTCTGATTGAAAAAATGAAAGAGGAAGAAAATACACGAATGAGTAGGACAGCACATAGGTCTCTTAGGTAAAAGACATGCCAACGATTCCTTCTCTCATGGGCTAGGCCTTGCCATGATGAACATCTGCTTTGACATAATCTCAGAGAAGCTGCTCTAGGATTCACAGTCTGCTGAAGGGAAGCTGCTAGACCATTTTCAGAAGGATATTCTTCCATGTTCAGTTTTTGGGACTTTACATTCCTCTGGCAATCTTGTACTCTTCGCCTATCTCTAAGAACTTGCATTTGTGTCTTCCCTAGCAAAGGAACTCTCCTGGTTTGTTTTATTCGTTTCTCCCCCAGAGTTGTTTTCATTTGTTTTGTAGGGAGAATGATAACTCCAGCAAATATTTTGTAATCATATCTCTTGCCCAAAGCTGATAACGTTCCATGAACATGTGACTATCACCATTGCCACTGTCTGTTTGACTTAATCATTGCCTGTGCCAAATGGTTGTTAAATGTTGTGAATGCCATCTGTAATTGTGCAGCCATACAATTCCTTATTCAGGTAATCATAAGAATGACCTCAGGTTTATCATTATAGTGGTTATAGAACCATTATATAGCCACACAATATATAACATGCTCTATTATACTATGCAAGAATCAGCATAGAATTATAGTTATGGAAATATGCAACTATAACATAGTTTTATAATTTGTGGTGAAGTTTAAGATAATCTCATTACAATTTTGCAGACAATCTATTTCAGTGATTAGTCTGAAATAAATGGTTTAAAGAAATTATCATTTTGGAATACCATGTAAACATAGCCAGTGAATGGTCACCACCTGACTGAAAAATAGTAAGGAAAATCTAAAAAAATGATGTTAAAGGTAAATGCAACCTATCACATTTAACTATATGTTTCATTAGGCAGTATATGTTAGGAGAAAAGATGTTATAGATCCTAACTTTCAAAAATAAAATTACAGTTTGAGTGCACTCAGCAAAATAGTCACATGTGAAATACAGAAACATTTTACTATCTAGGTACAATATATGCCAAATACTAACCAGAAAATAAATAAAAATGTGAGAGGCGACTGATTTTTCTTAAAAAAAAAAAAAGAAAGAAAGAAAAAGAATAAGGAACAATTCTTAAGGTTGTGCTTCTCTGATTTTTATTTTTTTTGGTTGCTGTTAAGGAAAGTTCAGGTGAGGATAAGCTCCTGTTGGATAGTCATAAACCAACCATTCATTCTAAATTCAGAATGCTAAGGAACACAAACCTGACATCAAGGTAAAAATAAATCCTGTATCTTTAACATTGGCAACATTTTGAAAACACCAGAGAAATTATCAAGCAAACTGTTCATTCTTTTACCATTGCTCTCCAAGTCCCATTCTGGCCACTGAAAGTGTCAGTAGTCTAGGGGCACCTGGGTGACTCAGTGGGTTAACCCTCTGACCTCAGCTCAGGTCATGATCTTATGGTTCGTGGGTTCTAGCCCCGCATAGGGCTCTGTGCTGACAGCTCAGATCCTGGAGCCTGTTTTGGATTCTGTGTCTCCTTCTCTCTCTACGCCTCCCCTGCTCAAGCTCTTTCTCTGTCTCTCAAAAATAAATAAATGTTTAAAAATTTTTTTTAAAAAGGAAGTGTCATTAGGCTGTATAACAGGCTCCTTCTGTGTATCTCAGGGGAAGCATACACTTTTAAAATCAATCTACTAAAATGTTAAGTAAACGTGGACTGTATCATGTAAACATAATCCTCATCTATTGTTGAAAATTTTATGTTGATATTGTTAAATATCATGGCAGAAAAGATAGGGAAACACAAAGCTTCCCCATAATTTCAATATTTCCTCTGTGCATTTTCTCATGTTCCCTCCACAAAGAGTCCATGTACAGACATAAAAAGATTTTTTTCTAACTTGACCGGTAGCCCAAGGTACATCTGCAGATGTAACTGCTAATGATGCTATCACTTTTGCTCTTTCACCCTATGGGACACCTGTTGACTTGCCAGACTGAGTTTCCTCCATTCATCTTGATTCAAGAGATCCATTCCCAAGAAGTACTAAAATGTGTGACTTTGTTTAGAATTATACTTATGCCTCACTTATGTCCTTGGTAATCCCATACAGCAACCTTCAAACTAAATACTACTTAGCTTCTTTAGATAAAGCATCAAGAAAGTTCAGGGCTTTAATAACAATAGAAACAAAATGTCACCCCCATGCCTACGTAAATTAGGGAAAACAAGGAGTAGAAGGAAGGATATACTGAACATTTTTTCTTTTATTAATACTTTTAAATTGCAAAGAAACCTTCCCAAGGGTAAGGCCTCTTTGAAGATAAAAGCCCATTTGCATAAACTGAAGGGGCCTCTTTAATGCAGTTTTCATTATCTTGACTCCAAAGTGACTGATGTCAAGATCAAGGGAGTCAATCGGGGCAGATACACTCCAGGACACCATAGAGAAATAAATCAACCCATCCTCTCCACTCAGGAGAGTGCCGCTCCACGAAGGGGGTTTGTGAATCTCCTTTCTGAAGCAGGAGGCCAAGTTCCATCATTGTGAGGACTGACTCTCATCCCTCAGAAGTCCCTCATTCTTTACGTTAATTGGGGTCCCCTGCGTCAGTTATCTAATAGTCTAATGAAGTTTGGAGATAAACCAGTTCTTGACCATTTCTTGCCCTCTGAACACTCCCAGGAAACTAACCCCATCCAGCCTTTTATCTCCTTATGTTAAAGAGAGAAAATTAACTCTGAAGAAAGTGACACTGCAGCCCCTTGGGTGGTGAATATGGTATGGGTCTTCTTGTGAGCAGAGAGAGGCAAAGAAAGGAGAAATCATCAGAGCTCATTAGATTCTTTGTGACAATTATTCCTTTGCCTTCCTCAGTCATTTTCTCCCATCTGCAATGGCACTTTGGCTATGGAGTGTCTGTTTGCCTTTACTTTGAAAAATAAAGCCTTTACTTCTTAATTTGGCCTCTGTTACCCAATTTATTACATGATGCAGTAGGTCTACCCAGTCATGATAGGTGTAGGCGAATTAAAAATGTCATCATTTGGTCTTTATTTCACAAGCTTGACTTAGTGCTGTTTTCACTTGCAAAATACAAACGTGAAAACTATAATTTATTATGGTACTAGCAATTCAAGATGTTTTGCTTGGATCCTATGTGTGCAATTGGTTACCAACATTCCAATCTGTTTTGCTTTAGTTGGCTACTAGTTTACTACCCTCAGTTTCATTCTCTAAATCTGTGTTTAAAAAGAGTTTAACAACATTTTGATTCTGTTTGGAAATGTAGTTATGGGTTCCCCTCACTGATGCATAGGAACATTTTAAATGTGATTAGTAAAATTTCATTTTATGGCAGATGACAAGATGCAAATTACTTATTTAGTGATTCCTTAATTTTACACATACTATTTTATTACAGTAAATATCAGAGGCCGGGTCACTTCAGGAGTGTATGAAGAGGTTATTTCAATTACACACATTGGAATGGCCTTGAAATTTCAGTCTCCTTGAAGTCTGCATCACGTAACTAGAAGAATCGGCCTCCCTGCTCTATGAGCAGCCCCTACTGGACAACTAATCAATTTGTGCTGCTGTTAGACTAGAAGCATCCATTCTTTCCCATTCTTCTCCTTCTCCCTCCTCCCTATGCTGGTGGGGGTGGGGGGAGAGGATTTTTTATTTTTCTCTTTAAAAGTAAGCTATGTTACTTTCTTTTCTAATAATGAACATTTAGTTGAAAGAGTTGCACCACATAATCCTATAAAGACATATTGACCTTCTGAAAATTGAATGGTATTATGCTTTCTCAGTAATTCAATTAGAATTCTTAAATTGAATCTCTTCTCCCATTAAAAACAATTTCTTGTACATAATAATAAAATAATCTTGTTAGTTTTAATGTATGAATCCTAATAACTATTAGGAATATGTTGCAATAGGCTAAATAGAAATAAAGATATATTTGACTGATTTGGTTGTCTCTCTTTTTACAAATTAGTATCAGATATGACCCTTATTGCTCCATATTGTTTCCTATGGGTGCAAGGGCCTTAATAATATCTAAGTTGATCTTGTTTTCATTCTTAGCTATTATATAAAAATAAAATAGTTTGCATTTTATCACAATATAAAAATTAAAGGTCCAAAGAATTAGTATATAAAACATCATATTGAAAACATATTTATCATCAGATAATGAATATAGCTATTTTCTTCACTGCAAACATCTGACTATAATATAGTTTTTTTTTTCCCCAAAAATTGGTAGGACAAAAAAATTTCATTATTTATCAGTACCCAAATGATGCACTTCCCTTTTTAAGATAAACTATAAATAGGCAACTTTACAAATTACTTGCAAAAGATACCAGACTGTCAGATCTGGATGCTTTAGGTGCCCTTTTTATCTGTAAGACTAGCAAACAATCAAATTTAGCCACACCATACCGAGAAAATATTGTATACTAACCAGATCTCCATTAATTGTCTTTGGCCCACAACGTCTCTGTAATGAGATATTAACAAGGAATACCAAACTTTGCCCAAGATAAATGGACTTAGACCCAAATCTTCTTTTTTCCTACATGCCATAAAACACTTAAGAGAGATGGTATGTTATAGATTACATTTCACTTCAGCTGTTCACTGCCTAAAGACTAGGATTGAGGAGCTCAATGTCCTAGGTCAGGGGTTCAAAAAGTATGTTCAGTGGAACAGCAACACTTGAAAAAATGTCATGGTCCTATTTTTAATGTCAGGTTAAACAAAAGAAGTAAGTTCCTTTGTTGCAGGACTTCTCAGAACCATTAATTTTCTAAAGTCCATTGGGTGTCTCCCAAAAGTTTACATAAATTGCAGAGCTTCCAAAATTCATCTGCCCAGAGAATGTCTCTTTGGACCGATATTTCAAAATGCAGTTGAGAAAATTCTTTTGAAAGTCATCCAGCCTTTCTACTTCATGAGATCTTAAGAGAAATGATACTTCATTCCTTTCCAACATGCAGTTACCATACAGGGTATCTACTCTGTGAAAGGACCTGAAATATGCTGTCCTTTTAAAGCTCACTTTTGACCTTGGGAGATGGATGTTATCAACTCTGTCTCCTAGAGAGGGGACTTGAGACTCAGAGTTTAAGAGGTCTCAGGACGACCAAGTGGCCAAGTCATGTTCAAACACAAGATGTGATCACTGCAAAATCCACCTCCTTCCCCTTACATTGTGTTGCACAAATTGGTCTTTTTGGTGAAACTCTTTCATGGCTTCTCTGGTATGTCTAGGTCATGTAACTTGATCAGGATCAAGATGTTCTACTCAGCATTAGCAACCCTGATGCTTTGATCTTGGATCACTGCAGACTATGTTAACTTGAATTCTCCCTAGCATGGAAAATTGAGCACATTTGATAGGCTAATTTTATCTAGATCACTATCCAGTCTAAAGGACTGCCATTTATAACACACAGATTAGATGAAGAATGCATACATGTTAAAATACTAATCAAAGGTAAATGTGGACACAACCAAAAGAAACTCAAAGAGCAGTTGGAGATCAGCGTTTATATCAGAGATGGTCTATGTTTTCCTCCCCTCTACCTATAAGTTAAGTTCTACCAAACCAAAAACTACCAAACAACTTCTGTCTCACACTAACAAGGTTTTAATAGCCCACAAAAAAATCAGCATATAATTTAGTTTCTGTTCACTTCAGGCCTTCTACCCTTTGGCACTAAAATGAATGTAAGGTCAGAATGAGTAATGCAAAGTGACTCACCCATCAGAAGAGCTTTTGGAAAACATACTCAAACTTCTGGGTCATCTCGGTTATCTACTAGCATTAATGGGGGCATATTACACCCTCACATTGAGGAGAATCTTTTACTATCAGAAAATAAATGTAACCCTGTCATGCAGAAAATTAATTCAAATTCACAACATGATCTGAATGGTTTGCTGTCTTTCAGATCTCCCAAAAGTCCTGCTTGCTACGCATGTGAAATTACTGCAACCCAAGTAAAATGACCGTTTTTCTCATAATTCTCCAAGATAGGAGAATTCCACAAAAGTCATTCAGAAATAAATATGCATTAAACAAATATCTGATAATATCAGCAATTTGTTTGTTTTCTTTAGAATTCCTTAGTGGAAGACTATAATCACATCCCACAAGATCACATGAACATATACCTCACCTAAGTGAGAATACCCTCACTTAGGAAATTAAACAACTCTATTAGCAAGTGTGATATATATTTTAATAGGAAAAAAAAGGCACAGTGCCAAAATATGCTAGTTGTACACTCCATGTCTTGTTTGCAAAATTATTTATATTACGTTCTCTTTGTTCAACTTTAAAGAGCAGTTTCTCTCTAAATAATTGCAATAGTCTCTTCTCAAGGAAAAAAGCAATGCAGAGTATATATTATAGCAATATTTTTTGCATGAGTGGTACTTTAGCAATTTGACTTGATTGAAAATAGAGGGCTCCTTCTCGCTTTCAGAACAGCAGCAAGAATATAGAGTTCTAGGTGAGGACGAGAGCACAGACATAGACTTCTGCCAACATTAGAGACATGTCTGGAGGGAGGTGTTGCTCCACAGGAATGAACTGGCTATAAAGTTATTATGCTTATAGCCACCTTCTTAGCCTCAGTATGCAAAGGAGTCAAAAGTTCAAAGATAACACTTTCTGGTCAAAAGAAAAATAATATTCCTATCATACAATCTAGAAACAGTTTGCAAATATTTGAGTTCTATGAATGCAAAGTGAAGCCATGGCATTTCAATGTATTGTTACCAGTAATAGCTCCTTACTATGTACCCTCAAAAGCCAAAATGTACTTCAGTTCACATCTGGCCTTCTTAATATGAAGTATGAATGAAAATCTCCTCTGTTACCATCAGAAAGAGTGAAACACAGGCAGCAACACGCAGGTAGGAACTGGACTGTCAGGCCCACTTACCGAGCATGATGCCTCATTCCAGGCACTATCTCAATGCCTTTTGTAACAATGTTCAGCCCATTTAATGAAATACCACTGTTTGATGTCAATAAATCTTGATAAGGTGATAAAATTACCCACGAAAGAAGGTCTTAAACACTTTATGATGGAATTTGTGTCCTCTTAAATGATATATGCAACAACGTGATTCCATTTCTTAATAAAATTTAGACAATTTGGATTATTCCCTCTCCCTAGATATAGTTGACGATTACATTTAAAATGCTTATTTTAATTTAGCTGTAGCCACAGAAAAATATACCATGAACCAAATCAACAATATCCAGTTTAAATCAAAGGAGACTATGCTGTTGATGATCCTAAAGCTGGTAGGCAAAACACGAACCATAAATCCATCAGGCTAAGCACTAGTCCTTATTGCTACTATGGCTGGCCAAATTTGGCTAGCACCAACACTGTTGTAAAACCATAAACCAAGAAAACTTTATCCTTAGTGCGAAAATCTAAGAATATCAAGCAGTTTCCTTTGGTTAAATGACTTTCAGTACATTTTTCTAAAACATTTCTGTTGGGATCCTTTGGTTATAATTATTTTTTTTTCTCCACATTTGAATCGTTCCACCCTGAACCTTTATAATCCTCTGCAGCAATTACCATCGATCCTTGTGACATTGCCTCTCAGCCATATCCTACTAAAAAAACTTACGAAAATTCAAAATTTCTGAATTTTGAAAATTGTAATGGGAGTCCATAGAAATCTCTCTGAAATGTCTCTACTGTCTCCCATGTCTTAGTTTAAAAACTTAGTTTAAAAACTCATTATTTATTCTACAGTGAGAGAAGAAAATACATTCGTGGGGGAACTTGTTACAATGTTTAGAAGAGGAAGTTCCCCCAAATCGAAATTAAGGATTTCTTCCTAGAGGTTCAGACAGGCTCTAGCAACACATTTTAATTAATGGTATTTATGCTTTTTTTTTCAATGTAAAATATGGTGTGAACCATAGTTTTAATTTAGCTCCTCCTACATATTAGTTTTAATTTATGTGAGAGAATGCAGGTTTAGAAGAAATAAGATGAAATCACTTTTAAAGTAGACTATAACTGAGACTTCCATTAAGTTAGACTAATTTTCCCTTACTTTTACTAAGTCAGAGAGGTTTGAATTTATTTCATTGGAAAATGGTCTGTGCCAGGTAGCTAACAACAGTCCAAGTGTCTTATAGAAAGATATTTACTTCTCTTAACCTTTCTTTGCAACTGTTAGAGTCCTTGTCATTTTGACTTCCTTTCAGCTAGTGACCTCTGCCCTGCTCCAATTTAAAGATAAACTGAAAGACATTTCTCCTGGATGTGTGCTTCTTCTAGTTTTTCAGTGGAAACAGTGGCATCAAGCTGTCTAACTGATTATCTCCTGTTTGAAAGGGCTTATGGGGTATGTAATTTTGTATTGGGAGAGGGGAATTTAGAAAGAAGTAAGCAGGAAGAAGCGATGTGCTCTCAGGTGAGCCCAGACTTCAATATCAAAATAAGAAAAGGTAAATTGTGAGAGACCATACACAAATCGTTCACGAGTTAGCATTTATCAGCAATATATGTGAACACATGTGATAACATTTCAAAAATAATTTATTTAAGCATGTGACTGGAATTGGAGTTAAGCAAATCATCTTTTGTACATATTATTCAGAGTTTGTATATAAATACACTAAAACGGGGCACTCATTATTTAGAAAGTGTACAGAAAAGCATTTCCTATGTCATTGGTAGCTTTATATAATAGCATTTTTCCCTCTTCCTTTTCTTGCTGAGAATATGATACTCCTTGGTGTTGCTTTTGAAATCTAATTGTTCTCTTGTTGATAACAAACTAAGGGAATTAATAATAGGGTAATGTCAAAACAATGACTAGAAAAAGAGAGAATTACTCTCAACAGTATACACGCAAAAGTACACATTATTGCATAATACATATCATATACACGTATCACAACATACATAATGTGTATGTGTGTATGTACGTATACATAAAAAAAGCTCATATATATAGTCAGCTCATATAAATATGTTATATATGTATATATATGTATATCATAATTTTCATTCAATTTGCAAACTGTATAGCCTATTTGTGGGGTTTCTACGGTTTTAGTTAGCTTATAAAGAGAAATCTGATAGCCACCTCTCCCCTTTATACATTATATCGTGGAAAAACTCTATAAGAGTATCTAGCCAAACTTTACATTAGATAATGGGGAAAATTTATTGCATAAAGACTAAAACAATCTTTATTACAAGAGACCACACCTCAACACACAATTGAGGAAAACATCTCCCTTGTGAGAAAACAAAATAAAATATGTCCATCCATCTGTGAAGCCCTGAAAAAATACACAGCTTCCCCTCTTCCCTCCCATTCTGAATTCCTATTCATTTTGAGTCAGCCTATCTTAGGCCATTAATTAGCCTTTAGGCCTTTGAGGTCACCCTCTTGATCTGTTCTCTTTATACTGAAAAGTTTTCTCAGTGAATATTAAAGATACCTGAATACTGACTATATTGCCAAAATAATAGTACATTATACCTGATGAAATGCCTGGATTTGTAAAACCAAATTAAAAATTCACTGAAGTAATTTTGAATAGCACAGGTGTTATTTACCCCAGGATAGAAATTTCTTTCTCATTAATGGGAGTTCTATGATAGTATCAATTATAATTTAAACATACTGTCATAATTAAGGCTTACATCTTTGAAAATCTGTTGTTTCAAAAAATCTTAAGCTAGTCTATTGTTTCGCATGCAAATACACACAAAGGGAACCAGCATGACCAGTGAGTTGAGTGGAAAATTTATTTAAGTTGTAACTAGTGAAAGCAATTGAGCTAGGATTACTTCCTAGCTTGTACATTGCATAGCTTACTGCTTGTGATGGAAAATGTGTTGACCTAGGAAATGTGTACATACAGAAAAAAAACATTAACAAAGCTAAATGAATAGGATTGGAAAGCATAGGTATTCATTAACTATTTATATTAAATCACAGGGCATTTGGAAAATTCATTCTTTAAGTAGTTATAAACATATGCTCTCCCAATGTACTATTATAAGTGTAGCTATCATATAAACCTACCATCTTTTATCTAATTATTTGTGTATGTGACTTATCCTCCTTTTACCAGATTATAAGCTTATAGGAGTAAGGCAGGATCATATTCAACACCTAAAACAATGCCGTGCATGTTATGGATGCATAAGTAAGTAACAAACATAGAAATGAAGATTTAAACTAGCTTAGTTAAGATTATTTTATGAGTAGATTCTTTACATATAAAGGAGAGAGGGTCCCAGCCTTTCTTTTAAATCTAGTGTTTTACTGTAATTATTAATAGGAGGGAGGAAACAATTTTGTGTAAATGTTAGTAGACAGAATTAAAACTGCACAATCTACTGGGCAGGTTAAGGATATGTGAGCCAACTGGAAAGAACTCATGGTAAGTTTAAGATTTAAATTTGTGTTTTCTATATATACTAAGAGGCAAAGTGAATGAACATATATCATAAATCAAAAACAAACAGTAAATAAAGTAAATTTTGTATCAAAATTTAGTATTACTAAAGTAATACTTAGTATTAAAAAGCTGAGTATCCCATAAATGACATTTTGCATGTCTTCTAAGCCATGACCACTAAGTTTTCTGCACCAGAGTTAAATGGATGAATTAAAAGATGGTACGGAAGGTATTTAGAATAAAGAAAACCACAGGGCCACAACTGCGATGCCAACTCATACAATGCCTTTCTGACTCCTATGAGGTTGTTTTTCACTTTTGAGTTTTCTTTTTATAAGCGCTAGCACATGTTCCTCAAAATAGTAAGAAGGAGTTGGTTGAACAATTAAAAGAGTAATAATTGGCTCTCTGGTTTGAAGATGAAGGAGGTATAGTTTGACTTTATCCAGCGATCTATGTCAGATCCTAGGGTCAGTGACAATATGACTACCATCAGTTGGCAGGGAGGCTCCAAGTACTCTCTGAACTTCCACACATTTGACCTGGGGTTGGAATCTGAACTCGGCTGTTTTCTAAAAGTCTGACCGAAGGCAACTGTTTCACTATTTTGAAGCCACCATTTCTTCATCTGTAATTAAGAGCTGGTGATCAACCGATGTAAAATACTGGGCACTGTGTATGGCATTTAATTGAATCTTAATACATACTACTTTTTATTATTGTTATTATCATTATCTAATATCCCTGCCAATAATAAAATTTTGTCTTTCTGTACTATTTTTAATATTGCTTTCTATAATACTTTAAATGCTAGAAAACACTGTTTTTGCATACATTTTGTTACTGACTTAGTTGTATTATTTTCACTCAGGAGAAATATCAAAAACACCGTCAGCACAGATTGTGTTTCTTCCATCTCCCACCTTTAGGTAGAAATCTATTTGTCAATCTTGGTTTAAAAATGCTAAATTGAGTGGAATTTAAGACACAAAACAGATGAACATAGGGTAAGGGAAGGACAAATAAGATAAAAACAGAGAGGGAGGCAAACCATAAGAGGCTCTTAAATGCAGAGAACAAACTGAGGGTTGCTAGAGGGGTGTTGGGTGTGGGGATGGGATAAATGGGCAATGGGCATTAAGGAGGGCACCTGTTGGGATGAACCCTGGGTGTTATATGTAAGTGATGAATCACTAAATTCTACTCCTGAGACCATTGTTACGCTACATGTTAATTAACTTGGATTTAAATAAAATAAAATAAAATTTTTAAAAATGCTAAGTCACCACTCACTTGACTTTTTAGACATCCAACAAGTCTTTTTTCCCCCCTAACCAGTTATAATTTTGAAGGAAATTATGTGAGAGATAAAGAAAAAAAAAAGAAATTAAAAAATAAAATGGACATTCAATATTGGTCTACCTGCCTGATAGCTGTCAATAATAAGTGTAAATATTTCTAGGGGCACCTGGGTGGCTTAGTCAGTTAAACATCTGCCTTCGGCTCAGGTCATGATCTCATAGCTTGTGGGTTTGAGCCCTGCGTCAGGCTCTGTGCTGACAGCTCAGAGCCTGGAGCCTGCTTCAGATTCTGTGTCTTCCTCTCTCTCTGCCCCTCCCTGCTCACACTCTGTCTCTCTCTCTCAAAAAATAAATAAACATTAAAAAAAAGTGTAAATAGTTCTCATCTTTACATGTCAAGTTGTGTTACACATATACACACACATAGATACATATACATGCATACATACGTTAATATATATATATATATATATATATATATATATATATATATATAATCACTTTATAAGCCAGCTGTCTTCTTGGGTAGGGAATAAGATTCTCAAATCATAGACAAATAAGCATCTCATATCATCTTTTAGGATCTTGATCTTATGTTTAAGATTAAGAAAAAAATAAAATTAAGAGATGCATTATTTAAAAATTGGATACCTTTCTCAAAGGAAACCACAATCATTAGTATATAGCTCAAAAGACAACTTTAAATCATCTAAAAAGGATCAGTCACAGTGTTAATCAAGAATCTTTCAGTTATCAATATTATTGATTAAAATTCTTTTTTTGATCTGCACAAGTTAGTGACTACTACTCTCTTGTGCCACAATAAAAATGAACTTTCAAATTTTAAAAGTTGCATAATCACAGGTAACAACAGTCAAATGTAACTATGTCAAACTTTAAAATTCCCATGCAGCAAAGAAAATAATGAACAGAATTTAAAAGCAATCTATATACAGAATGGGATAAAATACATGAAAATCACGTATTCAAAAAGGAGTTAACATTCAAAATATATTATGAACTACAATTCAACAATAACAAAATAGCCTGATTTTAAGATGGGCAGAGAACTTGAATAGACATTTCTCCAAAGAAATATATAAATGGCAAAGAAGTATATGAAAAGGTGTTCAGTATTACTAGTTATCAGGGAAATGCAAATCAAAACTGCATGAGATATCACCTCATACCAGATATAATAGCCATTGTCAAAACAAACAAACAAACAAACAAACAAAGTAACAAATACTGTTAAGGATGTGGAAAAATTAGAGCCCCTAGAACACTATGGGTAGGAATGTAAAATGATGCATCTACTACAGAAAACAGTATGGGGTTTTCTCAAAAAAAAAAAAAATAGGATTATCAATGATCCGGCAATCCCACTTCTTGCTATATACCTCAAAAAAATGGAAACAGAATCTCAAAGAGATAATTGCACACCTGTGTTCATTGCAGCATTATTCACAATAACCAAGGGGTGAAAACAACTTAAATGTCCATTGATGGATAAATGGAACTTCCCTAAAAAAGGAACTTATGCTGTCATATTCTACAAGATGGAAGAATCTTGAGGAAATTACGCTAAGTGAAATAAGCTAGTCACAAAAGATAAATACTGCAGGATTCCATATATACAAGGCATATACAACACGCAAACTCACACAAACAGCAAATAGAACATGGCTAGCAGGACCTGGGGTGAGGGGGAAATTGGGAGTTGTTCAAAGGGTATAGATTTTCAATTTTGCAAGATGAAAAACAAGAGATCTGTGTATAATAATGTTTATATAGTTAATACTACTGAGCTGTACATTTAAAAATAGTTAATATGTTAATTTTTTTCCATGATAAGTAAATTCCATAGATGAAAGCATGTTAACATAATTTACACTTAAGAAATTCAACCCTAATATCTTGACACAAATTTTGCTAATTCCAGTTTGTAATAAGTAGAGTTGAAATAACAATTAAAAATTTGATTTCTGCCTAAAATATCCTCCCATTTTAAGGAACGAGTGAAAAAAATACAAAACCCCTCTCAATTTTCCTAAAAGAAACAGGCAATGTCTTTCTTTGATAAATCTTCTCCATTGTCATAAAACAAACAAAAATATCAACTATTATAATTATCAGTGGAGGCTCTTTCTCAGAATAACTCCATGTACAGCAGAGGCCATGAAACTGTAGTTTGGAAACCTCAAGATCTTCCCTATATTCAGTCTTCACGAGGGCCAGGCACAAGATGCCAAACTCATTGCTGAACCCTGAGTGGCACTCACAGGTAGCAACGGTCACTGGACAGCTGATGTGAGTTGGATCATAGTTCATCTAGCAACTTAGAAGGTAGAACATTGTGATCAAGACCTATACAGACTTTGTGCTTTATACATATTTTTACCAGGATAGCACAAATGACACTGTATTTTCTTCATTTATTCACTCGTCAATTTCCCTAAGTGACTGTAAATTTAGAAACCTATTTGGCCATCTCATTTATCTTGCCGTTCTATGGTCATCTTCTTATTCCCTGGTTGTGGTCCCAGGAACAAGGAGTTGTTCAGCCTGCATGTACTGAATCAGCTTGCACTATTACTGATTATACACAGGCTAAATTGCAATTAAAAAAAATAGATGAAGGATGTTGGTCAGTTTACATACATAGTCATACACTCATAAGTGTACCTGCAATAAAATATTAGGCTGATGTGTAAATTAATTGGGATTGTTTGCTAGAAGTCAAATGAGTTCATAAGTTAAATTATAAACACTCTTTTAATACAGGTGTTTTTTTTTTCTTAAATATCTTTTTGAAATTGCACAGGTGCCTTCATTATGGTTATTAATTTTTTTAAATTAGAATTTTATAAGGGTTACATTTTCTAAAAGAAATTAGGTACTGCCATTCAATACCTATATTCAAGTTTCTCCTTTTAGGTTAATACTGAATTCTTGCCTTAAAATATCTTAAGCAGATCTCTATTTCTGAATTAACTGCTACCTCATTACTAATTTCATTAAAAAACCTTAGTCATGTTTAACTTTATAACATTTTCAATCAAATATCAATACTGAAAAAGAGAGCTCTATGAGAAATTACTGTATTTCAGCCATAAGTTTATTCTATGTAGACAATATGGGTGTGTCTGGGTATTAAAAATATGTTCACTCTTAAAAAGTTATCAGCAACTTTAATTTTCTTATGTGGATACTGCCTTCTAAAATCAATGTGTGGTGGTGTATGTATGCTCTCAGAAAAATCACTCTAAATATGCATTTAAAATAAAATGAAAATGAAAAATTAATTATCTTGAAGAACTAGAGAATAATGAATCCTAAAATAGAAACAATGATGAAAGATTTAAATGCAGTTACACTGGAGAACTGATGTAAAAAGTATAGGAAGATAAAAAAGCACAGCTTTCACTTTGCATGTCCTCAAAGAAAACACAAAATCCCTGCAGCTCATAGATCCTTAATAAGACAGGCTTTGCCTGAGTGGTGGCGGCTATATTAAACATGAGATCATTATAAATGTCTGTGCTGTGAATGTAAATTATAGTGTAAGAATTATGTTGGTTAAGAGGACTTACATATCTAGGTTTTAACTTCCTTTTCTTTTACCACTTCACATTTTTAATCAAAAAATAATCAAAGGTAAGGACCTTATCTACAAATTCTATCAGAGTGAAACATGCAATTATTCTTTAGAAAATTCCTCATCTATTGGAAAGTAATAAATTTATGAGCTTTGGAACAAAGATACGACCTTTGAGACCGATTGTCATTTGTTCAGTATAGGTCCCATTGGTTGTGCCAAAGGCCAAGAAATGTCAGAGGTTAGGGGCTCTGTCTTGGCACCTAGGAGAGTGGTGCACACTGAGTAGATGTTTGGTGTGCTTGAATTTAATTCTTGCAGGACATTATTAAGTCCATATGCAAATCCTCTTGAAGTTCCAAACTGTGCATGTGTCTCAATTAATTAAGAGTCTCAAATCTGGGACCCCTAATTTTAAAATGTGGATATTCAAGTAAGTGTACCACATGGGACAAGTCACTTTGATTCATGGAAATTGCTGTTAATTCAGCTGGAAATTTAGGCAGATGTCCTCACTGCAAATCAGATTCGTTGCAGAAAGTATTTTTTAATCTGTTTCTTTTCAAACGTTCTTCACTAATTTTAAAGCTTGAAAAGTATCAGGAGTATAAGAATGACTTAAATCTGATTAAAGAGAATTTTTAAACTTTGAACATATCAATAAAAAAAGAAAAAAAAAATTAAAATATCTTTGACCTTGAAAGAAAGACTAAAATACTGGGAAAATTTCTTAAAATGACTAAATGTGTTAACCGCTGTCTTTCTATGAAAACAAAACAAAGCTAAAATATTCTCATCCAAAATATCTCGTCCAAAATGAAATAGTTTCTTTTTCAACAATAAATTCACCGACAGATTTAGAGATCTGGCAAGATAAAGAAAATCACATTAAATATACACAGGAACCAAAAAAGGGGCTTGATTTAAAATGACAGTTTGGCAGCTAAGTTAGGGTTAAAGTGATTCAATGATAATGATCTTGAGTTTCTACTAACAAAGTGGTAACAAACTGACTAAAAATTTCTGACTGCAAAACCATAGTATTCTCAAGCCTACATTAAACACAAAGAGCAGGAGCTCTTCTTCGTATCCTCAATATTTCTTTTTCACCTTCCCAAAGCCAAAATGTTATCATTTTGTATAAAAAAAAAATCAAAGCCAAATGGTGAAAATGCAAAAATGTGGCTAAACAAATAGTCAAAATTTCAATGGTTTTATCTGCAGCATGCCCAGCAACAAAACAAAGCCAAGATATTGTCCATCTTTTTGACAGACAAAGAGCCTCAGAGGTCCAGAGTGACATGCCCGAAGGCTGGCACGTGATTGGGCTAATTAAATTAAATAGCAGGAAACAGCTTTTCCATATGCCACTGCCTGGCCACA
Organism: Neofelis nebulosa; assembly: GCF_028018385.1. Classification (NCBI taxonomy): domain Eukaryota; kingdom Metazoa; phylum Chordata; class Mammalia; order Carnivora; family Felidae; genus Neofelis; species Neofelis nebulosa. The sequence goes on from NC_080785.1 coordinate 58,314,613, forward strand.
CACAAACTGTAACAGTAAATCTTTTATACTATACAAGGAAAAATGTAACCATTAAAAAATATACAGTATCAGCACACCATCCAAGAATCAGAAGCTGAATATTCACATAAACTTCCTGACCTGGACTTTAATGCCAAATGTCTAAGAACTTCCTAATTCACTTTAGGAGCCATCCAAAAGCCCATGATAATTAAAGAGGATGAAAAAGACATCCACCACCCGCCCCCCCCAACCTCCCATCACCACATCCACCAAGGTTTACCAACACTTTAATTTAAGCCAATTTTCTGATTGCTTTAAGGACATATTTTGACACCAAATCAAATCAAAACCTCAATACTTCTGAATCGAAGTTAAAAATCCATTCCTTATTTTTTACCACGTTTATATCCTCTCTCTCCATTACCCACTGCAACTTAAGAGATCAATTGAAAAAAGCATAAAGCCTTTGTAATCTCTTGAGAAAATTCTTCTCCCATGCACCACCCTCCCCACTGCTTAGCCAATAACATAATTTTCTCTAAGTTTGCCACTGCAGTTCTAGCTTTTGTTCAAGACATTATTTTAAACACATCCATATTTTCATGTTTCTAGAAGAATTTTCCTGGCTTGGTAGGTGCTACCCATTTTTATCAATCATGGTTTTCATTAGCTTTGATTTCTACTTGTCATCTTAAATAAAGAAGCACTGTGATGGAAAAATAAAGTCAAGGAAACTGCTTCCCAGGGATCCTGGGTTAGAATATTGCAAGGTAACTTTAACTTAGAGACGAAAAAAATTCAGAATCAGTGCAGACAGACATGGCTTATCTGTTTAAATAGAAACATTAAATATATAATACAATATACAAACTGTAAGTGATACTCAATTGGGGGAGGGAGAATTACATTTATGGTAACCAGTATGCAGATGTTATAAATATTTCATTATTTATGCTTTTCATACTTGAATTCAGGATTTTCATTAGACTTACTATTTATTACTATGTGAGTTGACTGAATAGACCATGAGCTAACAAAATTATAGTATAATCTTTAATGACAAAAACACACCCAATTCATGGAGGTTACTCAGGAAAAGAATAAAAGAAAGAAAGCTGAGGAGGAGGTAGAGAAAAAAATCTAACATTTGAAAGTGAAATTTGAAAAGGTTTTTCAAAACTAGTCAGTATTACTGTTTTTTACTTGGTTTATTTCACATAATTGCAAGATGCCAAAATGTCATCCAGTATACATGGGTTGGCAATGCCCTTTTCAGTATGTGTTTGTCTATATATGCCAGAAATCAATAAGCAATTGTTATTATTATTCCTCCATGTCCCTGTTTGAAATTAATGTTTGAATGTGAAGATAACCAAAAACCAAGAAATTCAATGAGACAATGGTCAAGCCACGTAGAATTGAGTGGTAAGTGACCAGATTCTAAAGTGAACCCAGGCTTAAGAGTGAGTTAAACCAGTTCCCTCTCCCTTTACCATCTGTAACTCCACCCCCCTCACCCCTGCCCCGCGCCAATCAAAGCTGTATTTATCTCTTCACACTTTCCTGATCATGCTCCCTTCTGCATTCTCGTTCCTCCCACAGGGCCCTGGGATAGGATTAATAACTCCCTAGGGTCACCCATCCCTGTAAACATCCAGGACATTCAATAGATGCCCAGAGAGCATACTCATTAGTGAGAGAGAAAAACCAGGTTGAGAGTCATGGCAGCCATAGACCAGCCCTAACAAAGCTGAAAATCGAGTCTTGAAAGGTTCAAGTGATCAATGTTATTTAAAGAAAGACAACAAATTTAAATTGTCTGGCATCTAATGAAAATTTATTAGACATTAAAAGGAGCAGAAAAATAAGAACAATGTTCAAGAGAAAAATTAAGGAGTAGTAGCAGACACAGAAATGTTGGAGACAGTAGAATTAACAGTAAAGGGCTTTAAAGTGAGTATTATAAATATGTCCAAAGATTTAAAGGGAAATGAATAAAAGGATATAAATGGAAAATACATAAAAGAACTAAATGAAATCTCTGAAAAATATACTACCTTAATGACGAATTTGTTGGATGTGAACAAGTTTATTCACTAGAAGAAAAAATGAGTATGGAAATAGAAATTGCACAAACTGAAATAAAAAGAGAAAAAAAAGAACAAGAAAAGAATGTACAGAGACTTATAGAGTGGTGAGACGATATCAAGTCATCTACTCTGGGTGTACTTGGAGCCCCAAAAGAGAAGGAGAAGAAATATTAGAAGAAACAATGTCTCACATTTTCCAAAAATTTAAAAAGTACAAACACCCACATGCAAGAAGCTCAGTGAACCAAAGCAGGATCAAAAAAAAAAAAAAAAAAAAAAAAAAAAAAAAAAAAGGGGGGGAAGACAGAAAAAAACCCTCTGCACTGAGCCAAATCACAATCAAATTGCTGAAAACCAGTGATAGGAAGATAATAAAAATACATAGATGAAAAACACACTATCTGATGTTACAACTTGCTATAAAGCAACAATAATCTAAATTCTGTGGTATTGTTGTAAAGCTAGACATATATATCAATGGAATCAATAAAGAGTTCAGAAATTTACTCACACATATATGTTCAATTGATTTCCAGCAAAGGCATCAAAATAATTCAAAGGAACAACGATAATCTTTGCAAAAACTGATTCTGAAAAATTTAAGATACTTATATAAGATATGAACCTCAGCCTTTCTCCACATCATACACACAACTACATGGCTCAAAATGGCTCTTAGCTTTAAATGAAAAAACAGAACTAGAAGGAAAAAAAAACAGTGGAGCAAATTTTTCTTAGGACATTAAAGGGTTAACCGAGAAGAAAAAATTGATAGATCGGGACGCATCAAAATTAAAACATTCTGCTTTTCAAAATAAAAAGCAAAGCTATAGGCTGGTTGAAAATACTTGCAACATATATACCTAGAAATTGATTGTATCCAGATTATATGTTACTCCTGAAACCAATAATAAAAAGACAGACACTTCGATTAAAAAAAAAAAAAACATGCAACATAGCTGAATCATTAATTTACCAAAGAAGTTCTATAAATGGCCAATAAGCATATGAAAAACTGCTCAACATCATTAGACATCAAGAAACACAAAACAAAACTACAATGAGATTCCATTACACATCCGCTAGAGTGCATACAGTTAAAAAAATCTGATAGTACCAAGTGTCAGTAACAGGACTCTCATACCTTGCTGATGAGAATGTAAAATAATAAACAATCAAAAATAATTTGGCAGTTTCTTATAAAGTTAAGCAAATAGCTCACAACTCAACAATTCCACTTCCAGGTATTTACCCAGAAAAAATAAAGACAAATGTCTACAAAGACAGCAGCTATATCTTAGTCACTCATGCCTGGAAATAACCTAATTTTTCATCAGTAGATGAATGTATAAACAAATTGTGGCATATCCATATAATGGAACGCTATTCATAAATAAGAAAAGACCATTATTACTGATACATACATGGATGGATATAGAAGCAATCTTTGAGAGGAAAAAAATAATCCAGATTGAAAATATCATAGACTCCTTGTATATAATTTATTTACATGAAATTGTAGAAAAATCAAAACTAATGCATAGTGACAGAATACAGATGAATGATTGGGGAGTGTGGGTAGAGGCTTGATTAAAAAGAAGCAGGAAAGAAGTCTTTGAAATGGCATAAATATTCTTTATCTAGATTTTGGTACACACATTTGTCAAAATTCATCAAACTGTATATATATATATATATATATATATATATATATATATATATATAATGAGTGAATTGTTGTATTTACTTTTCAAGAGTAGATTAAAAAATCAGTAAGATTTAGAGAGTTAAAGTAACCAAAATAGAAACCTTACTTTAATTCATTTATTTATTTAAAAAAATTTTTAATGTTCATTTATTTTTGAGAGAGACAGAGTGTGAGTGGAGGAGGGGCAGAGAGTGAGGGAGATGCAGAATCTGAAACAGGCTCCAAGCCAGCAGCAGAGAGCCTGATGTGGGGCTCGAACTCCCCAACCAGTGAGATCATGACCTGAGCCCAAGTCGGTCACTTAACTGACTGAGCCATCTAGACGCCTCTAATTCATTTAATTCAACATTTCAATTCAAATTATTATGGGACAAAGAAAACCCATGACATTAGAAATTGTGACTTTTTTAGGGCACCTGGGTGATTCAGTCACTTAAGTGTCTGACTCTTGGGTTCGGCTCAGGTCATGATCTCATGCTTTGTGGGTTTGAGTCCCACAACTGGCTCTGTGCTGACAGCGTGGAGCTGGGATTTTGTCCCTCCCCTGCTTGTTCTCTCTCTCTCTCTCTGTCTCTCTCTCTCTCTCTCTCTCTCTCTCACTTTTAAAAAAGAAAGAAAGAAATTGGGACTTTTTTGAATCCCTGGGAGAACCCCTTGGGGGGAAAAAAAAACATAACTGCTTCTGTATCTAGAAGACAATTATATTGAGATACAACTAACCACTACACATATATAAAGGTATACAGTATAGAGTAACACTTAAAATTTGCATGAGGTAAAAGAAAATTAAAAAAAAAGAGAGAATCAAGTTGAATATTTTGATGAGTTGTCAGATGATTCAAGCAATAAAAGAAAAATCAAACCATGTATAATAGGTACCAGAATACTGAATGTTAAATTTACTTTGATTGGTGAAGCATAAATAAAGAAAAGAGGGATTTGATAGTATTACCATCATGGCCAAAACATATTTAAGATGCTAAAAAAAATACAGTGTAAATTAAGCTTATTCTTTATCATGTTAAATGAAGGTAAAAGAGAGAGGATTGATGACTATTCAAAACAAGGGGCAATTTACGAAGATGGAGGCATCAGTGCAGAATTTCTTGTTCCCAGATGGAACAAGTTTAACATTCCATCCAACTGGAGAGAGTAGAAAAAAAAAATCCTCCCACCCAAAAAAAGATTCTCAGAGCATTTGTTAAAAAGCAAAGACTCAGAAAAGTTTAGTACTTGTTTTTTTTCATCCTGACTCCAAAGAAAGGCAGAGCCCAATGCAAATGTCACAAGAGAATCCCTTGTAGGCTACCAGGCAAGGCCAGCTTTCTGAGTTGTGCTGAACTCAACTTCCTCATTGATGGCTTTGGTGCTGTTAATTTGGGAATTAATGTTAGAGGAGAGCTGGGCATAGAAAGAATTTACCAGAAGACCTTCTCCCTGGTCAGTATAGTTTCTTAATACATCTCTTGGAATAAAGATCATGTTGATCATTCAGACCTGGAGTTGTTTTAAATTTGCTGAATCCTTAGTTGAAATCTGTTTTTTCAGGAAAAATCTTGGGGTTCTTTTTATGGTATGTAAAGGAGGAGGAAGAAAGGGGAGTGGAGAGGAAGAAGAGTAATGCATTCCCACAGTCTCTCAAAGAACATCCCAACCTAGGTATTTCCCCACAAATTGGGCGGGACTTGCAGCTGAATCAGTTCTTTACTGTCTTCCTCCTGCAGTGACATAGGCTATATATATATATACACACATATATATATATCCTATATATATATACACACATATATATATATCCTATATATATATATACACACATATATATACGTATATATACACACATATATATACGTATATATATATACGTATATATATGTGTGTGTATGTATATATATATATATATATATATATATATATATATATATATATAGGCTATATATATACACAGTGCCATTTTCTGTGTGCTGGAACTTGAAAAAGTTGGGGAAGCACTGATCTAAGGCTTTTAATTAACTGAAGAGAAAGTTATTCACTATTGAAAAGTTAAACTAAATGTTCCTGCTAAGAGGAAGAAAGTTACAAACGTTCCAAGAAGCTCTTAGTGATGTTATATTAACAATGACATTAATAGCAATGGCTAATTTTTACTCGGCAGCAATTTTGCTAGCACATATTATACTATTTACATAGACTGATCCATTTAAACTTCACAAACACCCCAACAAAAAGATGGTAATGTTAATCATATTTGACAAATGAGTGAACTGAAGTTTGGCACAACTAAATACTTTGCTCCAGGTGGAGTTGACAGTAGATGTTGAATTTGGAACTCAGGCCCTCTGACTATTGAACCAGCATTTGTAACCACTAGGCATCTACATCTAAAAGGCAGTTCCACAAGAGGATCTCAAAGACAATGAGAAATGCCATGATTTAACTTTGATGTGTGTGTGTAGTCAAAACAACATAACAATTGTCATGTTCAGTAATACTTCTATTTAAATATCTGTAAAGATGAAGTCGATTTAGTCTCTAAAATTAATACGCATAATTTTTCTTCTTTCTGTGCTTTACCTTTCAAAAGCTATCTATAGAATACATGGATATAGAAAAATTAATACTATAGAGAGACCATGAAAATTATCTGATGTGCTGTATTTTTATCTAAAAATGTGTCTAGTAGAATAATGATTCATATAGAATACAAACGATCACAAATCAATTCAGTTTATGGAATATCAAGTAATCAATTCATCAAGAAAAAAAATCCATCATTAACCCCTGGCAAAAAATAAAAATTAAAAAGTGACTATTATCACTAGAGCCAGAGGGGGGGAAAAAAAAATATATATATATATATAATTATGAGGGTTGAAACTACAGGATACCATTTAGATTAAACTATTAGGTAGATATTGTAGGTTCTGTTTACAGAGAATGTGAACAGGGCATTGGTATTTTACAAGTACGTTCATTGAATCAGTATAAAGACTACACTGATGCGGAAGGAGGTTATTGTAATAGCAAAAGAATGAATTTGTGTTACTATTAATTAAGATATTGACCAGGGAAAGCAGAGCCAAAGAGAAAGTACAGAGATATGATGGCTTGGAAATCAGAAACAGGAGTATTGCAATTGCTTATTAGAAATAAAGGAGAGGAAATAAAGGTGATTTCATAATAATCTTTCCAGTGTCTAAAGGGTGGTTCCATGGATAAAATGGAAAAGCCGGATAAAACAGTGTATTTTAAAGAGAGTGAATTTAAAAACTGAGATGAGAGTGGAGAAATAAGCGAATTTTCCTTACAACTGATAAGTATTAATAAAGCATTTGATAGACTTCAAGTTACCTTTAAGGTAAAGAACAAGGAGGTCTTTAAACCCTTAAATCATTCAGATATGCATATCCCTTCTAACACTAACAATTTACATGTGTATGTTAAACTGAGTAACAGCAATAGAAAGATAATGGCATGAACAAATATTGGTTTGTTCAAGTTTGATAGCCCACCTATTTCTAAAATGATGTAGTGAAGTCTGTTTACATAATATAAAATGAAAGATGATCTAAAGCAGGATTCTATAACAGAAAATATAATGTGAGCCAAAAATGTAAGCCACATATATAATCTTAACTTTTCTAACAGCCACATTAAGAAAGATTAATTTTAATAATGTTACATAATCTATTAAAAATATTATTTTAATATGTAACCAAATACATCTTTATCACTTAGGAATATATTTTTCCTACTATGTCTCTGAAATCTAGTGTGCATTTCACACTTACAGCATATCTCAGTCATACCAGTCACATGTTAAATTCTTGATTGATACAAGTGGCTACCAGTTTGGACAGTACAAATATAGGGGTCATTGCAGAAATTCTGTCAACAGAGACACAAAGATGAAAGCAAAGAGGAAAACACGGGTTCAACATAAAATTTAAGGGCAAACAAGACATGAGTAAAAATAAGTAACCAGGATAGAATTTTGTCTTACAAATGAGGAAAAATAACTCTGATTTAGTTTTTTTTTTTAACTTTTTTTTTTTTATTTTTTTTATTTTTGGGACAGAGAGAGACAGAGCATGAACGGGGGAGGGGCAGAGAGAGAGGGAGACACAGAGTCGGAAACAGGCTCCAGGCTCCGAGCCATCAGCCCAGAGCCCGACGCGGGGCTCGAACTCACGGACCGCGAGATCGTGACCTGGCTGAAGTCGGACGCTTAACCGACTGCGCCACCCAGGCGCCCCTAGTTTTTTTTTTTAATTTTTTTTATGTTTATTTATTCTTGAGACAGAGACAGAGCGTGAACAGGGGAGGGGCAGAGAGAGAGGGAGACATAGAATCTGAAACAGGCTCCAGGCTCTGAGCTGTCAGCACAGAGTCTGACGCGGGGCTTGAACCCACGAACTGTGAGATCATGACCTGAGCTGAAGTCGGACGCCCAACCAACTAAGCCACCCAGGTGCCCCTCAGATTTAGTTTTTAAACATCACCAGCAAAAGGCATTTCTTAAAGGAAAAATAAACTTAATGTTTTGTTCAGTTTATATTAGGTACAATAAACAGCAAGATTGTAGCATTTATATGGTTATTGGGAAGAAAAAGGAAAGGAAGAGCCTCAAAAGCCAGGAAGCAACAAGAGATAATAACAGGAAGGGGAGAAATGCAAGACCAATATCAGCTAGAAATTAAAAAAAAATGGAGATGCTGCATAAGAAAATGGAGACCAACAATCATTAAGTTCTTATCTCTTTAAAAATAACTCAAATGGAAGAACATTTTTTTAAAAAAGTGTATATAACTCAAAAATGGATCAAAGACCTAAAAGTGCTAAAATTAAAAACTCTTAGGGGCACCTGGGTGGCTCACTTGGTTGAGCGTCTGACTTCGGCTCAGGTCATGATCTTGTGGTTCATGAGTTCAAGCCCCCCATCAGGCTCTGTGCTGACATCTCAGAGCCGGGAGCTGCTTTGGGTTCTGCATCTCCCTCTCTCTCTCTCTCCCTCCCCTGCTCATGCTCATGCTCATGCTCTGTCTCTCTCTCCCAAAAATAAAAAAAAAAAATAAAAACATTAAAAAAATAAAATAAAAAACTCTTAGAAGGAAAGAGGGGTATACATCTTTGTGACATTGGATTAGGCAATGGTTTCTTAAATATGGCACCAAAAGCACAAGCAACAAAAGAAAAAAATAGATAAACTACACTGCAGCAAAAATAAAAATGTTTGTGTACCAATAGAAACATCAAGAAAAGGAAAGAAGACCCACAGAATGGGAGAAAAAATTTGCAACTCATATATTTGATAATTTGCAATTCACATTTTGGATATCCAGCAAATATATTTAAAAACACTTAAAACTCAACAACAAGAAGACTAAGAAGCCAATCAAAAACTGGGCAGAGGACTTGAATAGATATTACCCCCAAAAGATACAAATGGTCACTAAGTAAATTTAAAGATGCTCGTCACCATTAGCAATTAGCAAAATAGGAATCAAAGCAGCAATGAGTTGATATTTCACATCCACCAGGATGACTACAATTTTTTTAAAAAAAACAAAATAACAAGTGTTGGAAGGACGTGGAAAACATTGCAATCCCTCTTATACTGCTAGTGGAAAACAATCTGGCAGTTCCTCACAAGTAAACAGAAGTACCATAGAGCCCAGCAATTTCACTCCTAGGTATATACTATGCATATACTCAAGAGAATAATGTATGTTAACATAAAAGCTTGAACATGAACATTTATAGCAGCATTACTCATAGGAGCCAAAGAATGAAAACTATGTGTCCTTCAACTAATGACTGCATAAACAAAATGTAGTATATTCACACAATGGAGTATTATTCAGTCATAAAAAGGAATGCAGTACTGATACACGAACCTTGAAAACATGCAGAGTGAAAGAAGCCAGACACACAAAAGGCCACATAATATATGATTCATTTATATGAAGTGTCCACAACAGGCAAATCCATAGAGACCTAAAGTAGATGTAAGTGGTTGCCAGGGGCTGGAGGGAGGGAGCAAGGGGGGAGTGACTGATTAACTGGTGGAGGATTGCTTTCAGTTGATGAAAATATTCTGGAATTAGGTAGTAGTGACAGCACAGCATCATGAATATACCAAAACCCACCGAATTGTATACTTTAAAATGGACAAAATGATAAATTGTATGTGATATGAAATTTATCTCAACAAAAACACAAAAACAAAAAACTATGTTGCAACAAATAGCTCACAACCTGTGAAGAAAAATAATTTGCCAAGTATTGGTGAGTAATACTCTATAAACAGGTTAAGCAATTATTTAAATTAGAAGAGAAAAATAAACCAAAAGGACAAATACTATCAAAGAAGTAACAGCAGTAAATATTGTGAGAATAATCTGTAGTTGAGTTAAAATGCAAATGAAACAGAACAATACACAAAAAATAGAATATAGTCTATTTTGGAAACTATGAATGAAGAGTTCAAGGATCTTAGGTAAAAGCTATTGAAAATCAGGCCTTAATTCAGGAAGTGGTTTAGGGCCCTTGGGCACCTCCAGAACATTATATCTGAATCAGACTCTCCCAAAGGGCTTAAAAAATTACATGCCTGGGCTCCTTGTTGGGACAACAGAATCAGAACCTCTAGGAGGTGCAGTCAGAATCTGAATTGCCAGCAACTTCCCTCAGGAGGATTTTTATGCATCTTTCAACAGAAAAATCACCTAGAAAGACAAGAACTCAAGACAAATGTCTCTGTTCTTCCTCTCCCCAACATTTTATACAGACTATTTTAGCTCAAAATAATTATCAAGAGCAGAAGTCAAAAAAAGGTTTTAAAAGGCAGCGTTCTAGGTGCTTAGAAATTGGGATCTTTGCCTTGGTTGGGAAATAAAGATAAGAAGTGGCAAAGGAGAGCTTGACCTAGTTGAAATCTTTTCTCCTCTTCCCCCAAAATTAATCTCAAGGGCAGGTATTCTGTTTTCCCTCATCCTAACACTGGCTTGGGTCAGAAAAAAAGAAACTCACAAATTTTCATGACTCAAAATGGTTGAATATCATGTGTCCAAGAATTAAGTCTCTCATCTGTGCATTAGACAAAAAAAAAAAAAAAAAAAAAAAAAAAAAAAAAAAAAGAGTCCTGATCTCCTACTTTACAACAAGGAAACTGATTAAGAGAAAATTGATTCAAAACAGTTCGGAAATGTTGATGGGGGGCTGGAAGAAAGGAGAGAGAGAAAAGAGAGAAGAAGAGAGAAGAGGGAAGAGAGAAGAGGGAAAAGAGGAGAGAGAGAGAGAGAGAGAGAGAGAGAGAGAGAGAGAGAGAGAGAACTGGTGAATTAATAAACCTGTATAGGTGAAAAGAATTGTTGCATTAAATGCAGTGTGGTAGTAAAAGGAGAGAACAAGAACTCCAGTGCCAGAGTGCCTGGGTTCAAATTAGAGCTAGACTGTCACTGATTGGGTGACCTTGGCCTTATTTAACTTCCTTGTGCCCCAGTGCCCTCATCTCTACAATGAGAAATAATATCTACCTCATAAGGTTGTTGTGAGAACTAAACAAGTTACTAGACATATGTTTGCAATAGTTAAAAGTGAGAAAGTCTTTTTTTAAATCAAGATGACCCCAAAAGGTTGCATGGTCTAAACCTTCCACTTTATAAGCCTTAAAGAAGGTATTATGAAATTAGAATAGAGAACTTTTTAAATCTAAATAGATAAGTTCTGAAAAGTCACATTCCCAGTATCTTGTTTTATTTGCCAGAATTCTTTGATTGCCCTCCGGTCCTTTCCTTTTAAAACCCCAATGGAGGGATTATCAAGAACAAAGGGAATGGTAATCTACATCTAGAATTCCTTCTCTTGCATATCCAAGTTCTTGATTGTAATTGGTAATTACCTTGATTATTTATCATTATTAACTCACAATTGTATACCCACAATTCCGTTTCCATTATCGAAATAATCACAAAGAAATGCCAAATTAAAAAAAATAATCTTATCTACCTATATATCCGTTGAGTACTAGGTTTCAAAAAAAAATGTTGAGTGTCTGAATTCCTTTTTAATATCCTTTAGAGAAAAAAGTATAAAACTAAGTACAAATTTCTTAAAGATAATCTTTTTCAGATTAATTAAAAGTAGCAGTCTCCATTTCAGCAGCCACCTTTACCAATGAGAAGGTGGATTTTTACTGCCAGAAGAGGAAATCTAATGTTTAGTAACTGCAATTCCTGGCAAAAAGTATTTTTCTTAAAGAAAAAGTTTTTAACATGAGATTGATACTTTTTATTGAACTTCCACTTTACAGTTTGAAAATCAGAAATGCAGTATGAAACCATTATCTAATTGGTTCCTCCAACTCCTTTTTGAGGATCTCTGGCATCAGGTTCTTCTTGTAATTTTACAAAAAGCCTAATGGCAGGGCGCCTGGGTGGCTCAGTCAGTTAAACGTCCGACTTTGGCTCAGGTCATGGTCTCGTGGTTTGTGAGTTTGAGCCCCACGTTGGGCTCTTGCTGACAGCTCAGAGCCTGAAGCCTGCTTTAGATTTTGTGTCTCCCTCTCTCTCTCTGCCCCTCCCCTGCTCATGCTCTGTCTCTGTCTCAAAAATAAATAAAACATTAAA